>NC_092170.1:25268427-25285927 GCF_045791955.1 Oncorhynchus clarkii lewisi
AAGCTACCCACCCGCCTGCCCCTCTTTTTGTTTTGGCCCAGCCCACCAGGGCCCAAACTGGGCCTTGTGTCACCAACAGATGGGCTCCTCACAAAGGACCCCTCACCTCACCAAGCTGGTCTCCTACATGCCTGATTAAATCCTAATACCAAAGTTAGAATTGATACAGTGACTCTACGGTGATTCAATTAGTGCAGCGGGCAAAGAGGAGCAGAGCAAAGCAACCACAAAGAGACGGCTCTGGCAGTTAGAGAGACGTTTTCCTTGGATCATTATGGCATTGCACACGTGGAGGCCTGGAAAATGATGGGCTCATGTGTCTTTGCCTAATATCCTCTGGGGCCGTGTTGGAGGTAGGTTTTTTCTCTGAGGCTGGATGTCACAGTCGACAAAATCACAGAGACTTGATGGATTTGAGCGGTGCCAGGCAACCGTTGTGCTGAGGGTAATGGTGCTCTGAGAGCACCGCCAAGAGCAGACCTGGAGTTCAGCTGGACAGAAATATGGAGGGTTAGACCCAGACAGAGGCCGTCTGTGATTAAGAATAAATAAGCCAATAAATATTAAATCAGGACAAAAATACGTGATTAAAGATGATCTGCTGCTTTGGAGTGGTACTGATCACACTGGGGATATATGGTGTTGTGGTATGAGGAGGAGGAGGAGGAGGAGGAGGAGGAGGAGGGGAAACCCAGTGGAAGGAAGTCCTCTTACACAAGCAGGAATAAACAAAAAACAAAAACGGAGAAAAAAGATTGACTACATCATGCCCACGTTAATTTTACTGAACTATAGGATTATTTTTATACTATTGTAAAATGTGCATAAATGATTGACTGTCCCAGTTCATTACGTTTATCACCATGACTGTACTGCCTACATATGCACATTAAAATGCATGGTATGTCTATATACTGTACACCGAGGGTAAAAAACATGAATAACACCTTCCTAATACTGAGTTGCATCCCCCTCTTTTGCCCTCAGAACAGCCTCAAGGCATTGAAAGCATTCCACAGGGATGCTGGCCCATGTTGACTCCAATGCTTCCCACAGTTGTGTCAAGATGGCTGGATGTCCTTTGGGTGGTGGACCATTTTTGGAGCACACAGGAAACTCTTGACCATGAAAAACCCAGCGGCATTGCAGTTCTTGACACAAACCGGTGTGCCTGGTACCTATTACCATACCCCGTTCAAAGTCACCTACTACCATACCCCGTTCAAAGTCACCTACTACCATACCCCGTTCAAAGTCACCTACTACCATACCCCGTTCAAAGTCACCTATTACCATACCCCGTTCAAAGTCACCTACTACCATACCCTGTTCAAAGGCACCTATTACCATACCCCGTTCAAAGTCACCTACTACCATACCCTGTTCAAAGTCACCTACTACCATACCCCGTTCAAAGTCACCTACTACCATACCCCGTTCAAAGTCACCTACTACCATACCCCGTTCAAAGTCACCTACTACCATACCCCGTTCAAAGTCACCTACTGCCATACCCTGTTCAAAGGCACCTACTACCATACCCCGTTCAAAGTCACCTACTACCATACCCCGTTCAAAGTCACCTACTACCATACCCCGTTCAAAGTCACCTACAGACAGCATTTCGCTACACTCGCATTAACATCTGCTAACCATGTGTATGTGACAAATAAAATTTGATTTGATTTGATTACTACCATACCCTGTTCAAAGGCACCTACTACCATACCCTGTTCAAAGTCACCTATTACCATACCCCATTAAAAGTCACCTACTACCATACCTCGTTCAAAGGCACCTACTACCATACCCCGTTCAAAGTCACCTACTACCATACCCCGTTCAAAGTCACCTACTACCATACCCCGTTCAAAGTCACCTACTACCATACCCCGTTCAAAGTCACCTACTACCATACCCTGTTCAAAGGCACCTACTACCATACCCCGTTCAAAGTCACCTACTACCATACCCCGTTCAAAGACACCTACTACCATACCCCGTTCAAAGTCACCTACTACCATACCCCGTTCAAAGTCACCTATTACCATACCCTGTTCAAAGGCACCTACTACCATACCCCGTTCAAAGGCACTTAAATATTTTGTCTTGCCCATTCACCCTCTGAATGGCACACACACACAATATATGTCTCAATTGTCTCATGGCTTAAAAATCCTTCTTTAACCTGTCTCCTCCCCTTCATCTACACTGATTGAAATGGATTTAATAACAGGTGACACCTGGATTCACCTGGTCAGTCTATGTCATGGAAAGAGTTCCTAGTGATATGTACCACAGTGTACATACAAGTGTATTCACTCTCGCAGTGGCACAGCAGAATAATCATGGAGAATTCTCTGTGTATGAATCAATATGAGAATTGCAGCAGCAATCATGTACTGTAAGCACCCAGCAAGCAGGCATTAGTCAAGGGTACACTCCACACAGGAATATTGACAGGGCCGATAAAACACGGGGACAGACAGCAAGATTCATGCACTACACAACAAAAGGAGATATAGGAAAATAAAATCCTGAAACAAACAGCTTTGCCGGCAGTCATTCTATCAGATTCATTAGCAGATATCTCTCAATGCTTTAGCCCTGTGAGGGTATAAGAAGAGGAAAGGCAGGGATAAGTAAGTAAAAGTGAAAGTAAGTGAAAGATGTAGGTGGTGCATTAAACAGGGGTAAACTACCTAGTTCATCATGCAAATGACGTCTCCTCCCTGAGCTCTGACGTAGGGTTGCTACTGCTGATCAAGTTCATAGTTTTGGTTCACTAGTGGTTTTGTGTAGGGCCCTGTGTTTTGGTTCACTAGTGGTTTTGTGTAGGGCCCTGTGTTTTGGTTCACTAGTGGTTATGTGTAGGGCCCAGTGTTTTGGTTCACTAGTGGTTTTGTGTAGGGCCCTGTGTTTTGGTTCACTAGTGGTTTTGTGTAGGGCCCTGTGTTTTGGTTCACTAGTGGTTTTGTGTAGGGCCCTGTGTTTTGGTTCACTAGTGGTTATGTGTAGGGCCCTGTGTGGTTCACTAGTGTGTAGGGCCCTGTGTTTTGGTTCACTAGTGGTCACTAGTGGTCATGTCTAGGGCCCTGTGTTTTGGTTCACTAGTGGTCATGTCTAGGGCCCTGTGTTTTGATTCACTACTGGTCATGTCTAGGGCCCTGTGTTTTGGTTCACTAGTGGTCATGTCTAGGGCCCTGTGTTTTGGTTCACTAGTGGTCATGTCTAGGGCCCTGTGTTTTTGTTCACCAGTGGTTATGTGTAGGACCCTGTGTTTTGGTTGAATGATTTTTGATTTAATGAGCCATTCGCAGTTTCACTGTACCGGCCGTGTGTACTTAGACTTGCATGGCTTAACATTTGAGACCAGCATATGCTACTGGCAGGATCAACCAGGTATGGCCCCTGTCTAGGACCCTGTGTTTTGGTTCACTAGTTGTTATGTGTAGGGCCCTGTGTTTTGGTTCACTAGTTGTTATGTGTAGGGCCCTGTGTTTTGGTTCACTAGTTGTTATGTGTAGGGCCCTGTGTTTTGGTTCACTAGTTGTTATGTGTAGGGCCCTGTGTTTTGGTTAATCATCTCACATGACCTGGGTTGTAACCTTTATTGAAAGCTTTTTCATTCGACTTTGACTTGTCAGATGGTCCAGCACCAACCTCAGACAATTGTTTCCATTTTTGGTCAAATTCTAATTTCTGGAAAATACATAAAATAAAGCATATATTTAGTTCATGTGAAATGATCAAACAAAATACAGGGCCACAGTTATGTCGATACTTCAGGCCTAACACGTAGGTTTTGCTGTTGTAAAGGTGGTTTTGAGTTCCGGGTCTTCTATAAAGGGATCACATTTGTGTTACAGATGTTTGGTGGCATTTGGAAGGATTCTAGGTCTAGTCTAATGAACACGTGTTAGGCCTTCATACCATCTCCACCACACACCCCGACCCTTATACAGAGAGCGTCTGGAAACGTTCTTGCACTCCATGCCACCACATGCTCAAGCCGTCCTCTGTTTGTGCATGTGTATGTGTGTGTGCACGTGAGAAAGTGAGATATTTGACATGTGGTCTGACATGCATAGTATGTTAGGCCTGCTCAGCACATCCCTGTGTTCGAGAATGTAGTGATGGTTTATCAGTCAGAGAACACACAGGCTGGCAGCTTGTTAACAAAACCTACAGTCCACACTGCTCATCTATGTAAAGGAGAGATAGAGAGAAAAGAAAAAGCTCATCTCTTTCTGTATCTCTTTACTTCCCCCCTCTCTTTCTCTCTCTCTATCGTTCTCTCTCTTTATCTCTTGCTCCCTCTCTTTCTCTCTCTCTATCGTTCTCTCTCTCTCTTTATCTCTTGCTCTCTCTCTTTCTCTCTCTCTCAATATGCTAATCACTGTGTAAGTATATCCCGTCAAATAATTACCATATATTAAACTGTACTCATCTCTGCATAATTTCTCTATATGCATAATCTTATTTGGCTTCTTCTATTAAAATGTAAGCAGGGTGAAGAAATACTACAAGGTTTCACCTTCAGCAAGTTAATCTTCATTGATTGAATATCAGACTCATTTGAATGTGTTAACAAAGTGTGTGTGACACATTGCATTAGAACATAAGCGGACTGGGTGAACTGCTGCACACTAGCAAAATGACCATGAGACGTTTCTCAATGTGTCAGTGTATTCTGAATGCAGGTATTTGACTCACAATCTTTTCAAGTGTGCATGTGCATGTGCATGTGTCTCTCTCTCTCTCTCTCTCTCTCTCTCTCTCTCTCTCTCTCTCTCTCTCTCTCTCTCTCTCTCTCTCTCTCTCTCTCTCTCTCTCTCTCTCTCTCTCTCTCTCTCTCTGTGTGTATGTGTGTGTGTGTGTGTGTGTGCACGTGTGTGTGTGAGAGAGTAAAAGAAAGAGGTTAAAAGCTTAGGCTCACATAATGACAGTGAGCGCTCACCAAAGAGGCATCCATCTCTGGGGCCTTTTGTGCTGCAGGGGGGAGCCAAGGTCAGCAGCTGAGCAGGGACTCTTTGTGCTTTTGCTGCTGCGTGGGGGCAGGGTGTGTGTGTGTGTGTGTGTGTGTGTGTGTGTGTGTGTGTGTGTGTGTGTGTGTGTGTGTGTGTGTGTGTGTGTGTGTGTGTGTGTGTAAGTGTGTGTGTGACAGAGAGAAAGAAGAAATGAGAAATAGATGAGAGAGAGGGGGAGGGGGCTTTCATTAAAGCAACCCATGTGTGAGAGGTTTGTATGTGTATGTGTGTGTGTGTGTGTGTGTGTGTGTGTGTGTGTGTGTGTGTGTGTGTGTCCACGGCACGCATGTGTGTGTATGATGGGGGGCCACAGGGCCACGTGTCCCAGTCAGGACAAACAATGATCATTCTGCAGAAGAACAGAGGCCCTTCTCGGCCCCCTTGGCCTCATTGGCCCTAACCTTCCCACCCCTCCACCACCCCTCCACCCTCGGGCCACACACTGCTTGATGCCTCTCCTTGGCTTCACACCCCAGGTGCCCAAGGTGTTGACCCCTACACAGATGTGAGTGACAAGCTCCTTCTGAGGCCTGTCTACACCTGCCTTTACTCTGAAATCTATGAAACCTCTCAAGTCTCTTCACAGCTCTGTTCCGACACACACACACACACACACACACACACACACACACACACACACACACACACACACACACACACACACACACACACACACACACACACACACACACACACACACTGTACATACATACATACATACATACATACATACATACATACATACATACATACATGTGTGTGTGTGTACTAACACAGCAGGGCATCACCCTCAAAGGGCCTTTTAAGGAAATGAGAGCATCTCAAGTGGTAAAACAGCTTCCAATTGTCTTGGGGTAATATGAACGGGGCTGCATTAAAGACAAATAGCACCCCCCCCTATTTCCTTTATCAGTGTCAAGGCAATTACAGTAATAGGCCAATGCCCCTATTGCAGGGCTAGAAGTCCTCCTTTACCATACAGTACACAACCATCTACTGTCCTTTACCATACAGTACACAACCATTTACTGTCCTTTACCATACAGTACACAACCATCTACTATCCTTTACCATACAGTACACAACCATTTACTGTCCTTTACCATACAGTACACAACCATCTACTGTCCTTTACCATACAGTACACAACCATTTACTGTCCTTTACCATACAGTACACAACCATTTACACATGACTCAAAATGACAATGAACCTCTGGAAAAATATATCTTAGAAACCAGTGAAGGCTCCTCAGAGGAGGAAGGGGAGGATGTGTATACGTTATTTCTGTGTGTGTGTGTGTGTGTGTGTGTGTGTGTGTGTGTGTGTTTCTAGCCCTGCAATATGGGCCTTTGTCTATAAATTGTGTGTGTGTGTCTGGGTGGGTGTCTGTCCGCGGTGTCGGCTCTGGCGCGGGACGTGGACCCCACTCCACCATAGTCCTTCTCCGCCTCTTTACCCGCCTCCGTGGCCTATTTAACGCAGCGACCCTCGCCGTCGACCTCGGACTGGGGACCCAAGCCACGGGTCCCGAATGGACGGGAGATTCCGGCAGCACCGGACGGACGGGAGTTTCCGGCAGCACCAGACGGGCGGGAGACTCCGGCAGCTCTGGAGGGAAGGGCGATTCTGGCAGTTCCTGGCTGACTGACGGATCTGGCAGCTCCTGGCTGACTGACGGCTCTGGCAGCTCCTGGCTGACTGACGGCTCTGGCAGCTTCTGGCTGACTGACGGCTCTGGCAGCTCCTGGCTGACTGACGGCTCTGGCAGCTCCTGGCTGACTGGCTGGCAGTTCCTGGCAGCTCAGGACGGCTCTGGCAGACTGACGGCTCGAGCTTCTGGCTGCAGTTCAGGACAGACTGGCGGCTCGGGTGACTCTGGCAGCTCAGGACAGACGGGCGACTCTGGCAGCTCAGGACAGACGAGCGACTCTGGCAGCTCAGGACAGACGGGCGACTCTGGCAGCTCAGGACAGACGGGAGCACCTGTAGGAAGGAGACGGAGAGACAGCGGTGCGGGGGGCTGCCACCGGAGGGCTGGTGCGTGGAGGCGGCACCAGATAGACCGGACCGTGGAGGCGCACTGCAGGTCTCGAGCACCGAGCCTGCCCAACCTTACCTGGTTGAATGCTCCCCGTAGCCAGGCCAGTGCGGCAAGGTGGAATAGCCCGCATTGGGCTGTGCTGGCGAACCGGGGACAGCATGCGTAAGGCTGGTGCCATGTAACCCGGCCCGAGGAGACGCACTGGAGACCAGATGTGCTGAGCCGGCTTGATGGCACCTGGCTCGATGCCCACTCTAGCCCGGCCGATACGAGGCGCTGCAATGTATCGCACCGGGCTATGCCTGCGCACCAGGGACACCGTGCGCCTCACGGCATAACACGGTGCCTGCCCGGTCCCTCTCTCTCCACGGTAAGTAAGGGGAGTTGGCTCAGGTCTCCTACCTGACTTAGCCACACTCCCCGTGTGCCTCCCCAATACATTTTTGGGGCTGCCTCTCGGGCTTCCAGCCGCGCTGCCGTGTTGCCTCCTCATAACGCCGCCTCTCGGCTTTCGCTACCTCAAGCTCTGCCTTGGGGGGGCGATATTCTCCCGGCTGTACCCAGGGTCCCTTGCCATCCAAGATCTCCTCCCAAGTCCAGGAGTCTTGAACCTGCTGCTCCTGGGTACCACGCTGCTTGGTCCGGTTGTGGTGGGTGTTTCTGTAACGGTCGTCATATGAAGGAGAGGACCAAAGCGCAGCGTGGTAAGTGTTCATCTTGATTTTTAATACGAACAGTGAACACTGAAACAAAAACAATAAAACGACAAACGAACAGTTCTGAACGGTGAAATAAAACACAGAACAGAAAATAAACACCCACGAAACACAAGTGGGAAAAGGCTACCTAAGTATGATTCTCAATCAGAGACAACTAACGACACCTGCCTCTGATTGAGAACCATACTAGGCCAAACGCAAACACAACATAGTAAACGAACATAGACAACCCACCCAACTCACGCCCTGGCCATACTAAAACAAAGACATAAATAAAAGACCTAAGGTCAGAAAGTGACAGTGTGTGTGTGTGTGTGTGTGTGTGTGTGTGTGTGTGTGTGTGTGTGTGTGTGTGTGTGTGTGTGTGTGTGTGTGTGTGTGTGTGTGTGTGTTTCTAGCCTTGCAATATGGGCCTTTGTCTATAAATTGCCTTCACACTGAATTTCAAAAATATATAATTTTTGAAACATTTAAAAAGTTATCAACTTTAGATAAAACTATAATAAATATATTCACATCAGCAAATAATTGATTAAAACACTGTTTTGTAATGAAGGTCTACAGTAGCCTCCACAGCATTATATAGGGTAGCACCATGGTGTAGCCAAAGGACAACTAGCTTCCTCCTCTGGGTACATTGACTTCAATACAAAACCTAGGAGGCTCACGGTTCTCACCACCTTCCATAGACTTGCACAGTAATTATGACAACTTCTGGAGGACATCCTCCAACCTATCAGAGCTCTTGCAGCATGAACTGACATGTTGTCCACCCAATCAATGGATCAGAAAATTAATCTAGTACTGAAAGCATACGCTACAGCTAGCTAGCAGTGCAGTACTTACAATGTGGTGAGTAGTTGACTCAAAGACAGAGAAAGACAATAGTTTTGAACAAATTAATTTCCTGAAAAATTAAGCAAGTCAGAGATTGTCATTTTTTTCACTTTAAGTTTATTTCACTAAGCTAGCAAATGCAGCTAATTAGTTTAGCCTACTCAAACACCCTGCTCAAACAGAGGGATGCTATGCTAGCTAGCTGGCTGTGACTATCCAACACAACACTGGAACTCTTCCAAGTCAAGGTCAACTCTTTTGTTACTAATCTACTCACACCAGGGCCCGCCGGTGTAACTGTTAAACAGCTTACTGACTGTACACCGAAAAGTTACTGCATGATTGTAGCAGGTTTACTAATACGTTAGTTCTATTAGCTGTGTTGACTAGCTATGACGTTACTTTAGCTGGAAAGTTTTTGCCTTGTCAGCTGATGAATTGTGCATTGAAGTCCTCAAACAAAAGGAAAGGGTGCGAGGGGGAGAGTGCATAGAGAAGTAATACAAGTAATAAAGAAGTAATACAACGTGGCTGCTATTGATTCCGCCTATTCTGTTGAAAACTGTTCTTAAACGGAAGCTAAATCAAATGAAACAGGGATAAACATACCTGAATTTGTCTAATAAAAACATTTTTTTTTGCAACTGTTGGACTAATATTTACACCCTAGATCAGTTAGACGCAGGCAAGAGTGTGCAAGGCGGTATTGAATGTGTCACTGTCTGTCACCTAACATTTTTCTCTTGAACAATGTGCACCTATGTTGTAAACTTTCATTCATAGGCTAGGTTGTAGTAACCTCATGATGGGTATAGGGATAATTAGAGAATCATGTATCATGTAGTAGCCTAAACCTATCGCTGTTACATTGAACTGAGTGAATGGAATATGAATGAGAATCATCCAATATGGTGTAATACAAATAAGGCCATGATCATTGAAGAAAAAAAGTGTCATCCCTCATGTTAAACGGCACCGACCGCCACTGTTAGAAACCCTGTTAACCTTGACATCTGGATGCAGATCAGTTTGTAAAAGATGAGAAATGTGTGTGGAAATGGGTATCCGTGTTTAAGTGTGTGCAACGGCGATAAGGGAGAATGGGATCTGATAGGAAATGATAAAATACCTCGGTAATGCCTTGGTAGATTTTTGTGGGTTTCACAGTAGAGGAGGGAGGATGTTATCTCTGTCTGCTGAGAAGAAGCCATATTGTTTTCTTCCCCAGGAGTCTTCCCTGAGGACTGACTGTTTCGGGCCCCTGTCCCCCTCCTCTCTCTGTGCTGCTCAGTGCTGGCCAAAACCATTTTTGAACCATTTTTCACCCACTCTCATAAGTGGACACATTTATCAGTAGGGTATAATGTTATTTTCTGTTGGATTATCTGCATTGCGTTATCTTCTTTCATTATCTGCTGGTGAAACCATATTACTCTGGGCAGCACAGCACATGTCATTATTACAAGCTTATCCTCCTCTAAAATATTGAACACAGGTATAAAAATGACTTTAGGACTGAAAAAACACTTAGTTGTTCTAGGAACATGGGAGATTAAAATGATATTTCATACAAAAATGTTTTGTTGTCTTTTGGTTTAAGTTTGCACTTCATGTTATTGTGGAACGGTTGTAGTTCTAAGTTGTATGTTGGTAGTTGAATGGTTGCTGTGATAGACCTGGCTGTGTGGTAGTCAGGCAGGGTGTGTGTGTATCTAAGGCCTGGTGTGACTCTGATCACTGCTCTGCTATTTTCCTGTCTCATTAGAATATATTGATTGGGCCATCTGTAAGCCATTTATCTCTTCCAAAAGGCTGTTACAACAGACCTCTCATCCCACGGACCCTCCCCCCATGATTGTCTCTCAGACAACATACACATGTATGGTCTCTCTTATATAAGTTCAAAATGAATTTTAAAATATCTCACCTTTAGTTGAAAGAATTTACAACTAAATAATTCAATCAACAACCAGACTCATCCACTGTCATGTGAAGAGATGGACCATGGACAGTGACAGTGACACACACACACACACACACACACACACACACACACACACACACACACACACACACACACACACACACACACACACACACACACACACACACACACACACACACACACACACACACACACACACACCTGAACAGGCGCTAACATACACCGTGTGTGACTAAAATATAAGACTCTACAACTCTCTGGGAACAAAACACTATCTAATGATCTGTTTAGTGTCTAAAACTCCTTCCAAATAATGAAACCAATTATTGCATTCATATACAGAAGAATTCCTCCTCCAAAAGAATCTGCTTATCTGGTGCTGCCTCCATGTGTGTATGTTTGTATGTGTGTGTGTATGTGTGTGTGTGTGTGTGTGTGTGTGTGTGTGTGTGTGTGTGTGTGTGTGTGTGTGTGTGTGTGTGTGTGTGTGTGTGTGTGTGTGTGTGTGTGTGTGTGTGTGTGTGTGTGTGTGTGTGTGTGTGTGTGTGTGTATCTGCCCATCATCATAAACTGCAGCCTGATATCCCCAAAGGGGGTCTGGCACATCTGCGAGCCCCTGATATTATTTAGACACATGCGAGTGTTGCCAGCATAATGCATCATCATCATGATTGACTTGTTCCTGAGGATCCTAGCAGCAAGGCCTTCTTAAAGGATTACTCCGGTCTTGGACCACTGCCCATGGTACAGTAGACCTCCACAGACAGACACACACACACACACACACACACACACACACACACACACACACACACACACACACACACACACACACACACACACACACACACACACACGCACACACACACATGCACACACACACACACACACACACACACACACACACACACACACACACACACACACACACACACACACACACACACACACACACACACACACACACACACACACACACACACACACACAAACACACAGTACATCTCCACCAGACATCTCTTCTTTGTGTTGACCGCCTTTTACAGCCTCTTTGTTTCCTCTCTTGTCTCCATTCTTCATTCAAATCCCTTTCCTCCTTAGACAACCATTGGCAGTCAGCCATTTGCAAGAAAGAGAGAGGGAGAAAAAGAGAAAGCAAGGGAGAGAAAGATAAATGGGGGTAGACAGAGAGAGTGTGAGAAAGAGAGTGTGGGAAAGAGAGAGAGAGCGGTAAAGTGATAGAGCGGGAAAAGAGAGAGAACGAAAGAGAGGCGTGTTCACTCCCGCCCCTTAAAGTGAGGAGAGTTGGCATCCAACTTGAGGGAGTCTTCCTGAAAGTGGCAACAGAGCTCCAGCTCCAGGTTTAACTGTAACATTCTGCGACATCTCCATTTCACACGTAAGGAGAGGTTGAAGGGTGGCGTTCGATATCCCGCGGTGACCTCTTCACGTCGTACGTAAGTGCGGGAGCCACGGCAGATGGTGGAAAATTGGCGCCGTTGCCTAGACCATATGGAGCATATGCAAGGGGTTTCTGTGGAGAGGTGGGAGGCTGGGGTGCGAGCTGAGGACTGCCGCCCGCGGAGTCTGCACGGGCAGGGAAGTGAGGGTACAAGCGAGCCCAGCCTTTGCTGAGTCTACACCACTTTGACAAACCACAGGACAAACACAGAGGGGCCCGGGAGAAACTGCAAAGTGATGTACACCTTCAGATCAGTCACTCATATATAGGCTGACATTTTGATGCTGAAACAAGAGATGTTAGGAACAATTAGCGAACTATGCAAAAGCTACCAGCATTGGATTAAAACATGTTTAAGTATACATTTGTGTTACTATGCATGCATGTGTGTGTGTGTGTGTTCACTATATCCCATACTACTCCATGGTTTGAGGCCAGCAGTCATTATGTGTGATGCAGTGCTATAAAGCATGGTTGGACAGAGCAGAGCAGATAGGAGTGAGGAATACGGATGGGCATGTATTGAGTGAGACTGCAACAGGCTCATAGATCTCCTGTAGCAGAAGCGCTGTAGGCCTGTCATACAGGCTGTTTGACTGAGTGTCCACACGTGCATGCACGCAGTCACACACACACACAGCCTCTTATTTTCCTTTCACTCTCCCTATCACTCCCCCTCACCTCCACCGACAAATCACGTCCCCCCCACCATAACACTCCCCCTCCGCCTCCCTCCCTCCAATACTGTCCCTTTCTCTCTCAGATCAGACTGTCTCTGCACAACTCTTGCGCTGAAAATCCTTCAGTGGGATGGATGAACGTGCACAACCCATTCATCATCACCCTTATCCTCCACCCCCACCACTGTTTTTATATCAGCCAGCAGTCAACCTGACAACTGATATCCCAGTCTCTCTCTCTCGCTCTCTCTCTCTCTCCCCTTTTCTTTCTTCTCCCAGTCTCAAACACTCTCACTCCCCATTTTTTTCATTGCTCTCCACAACCACCTCTCCCTCTCCCTCTCCCTCTCCATCTCTCCCTCTCCCTCTCCCTCTCCTTCTCCCTCTCCATCTCCCTCTCCCTCTCCCTCTCCTTCTCCCTCTCCCTCTCCCTCTCCATCTCCCTCTCCCTCTCCCTCTCCCTCTCTATCTCCCTCTCCCTCTCCCTCTCCCTCTCCCTTTCCCTCTCCTTCTCCCTCTCCTTCTCCCTTTCCCTCTCCCTCTCCCTTTCCCTCTCCTTCTCCCTCTCCCTCTCCCTCTCCATCTCCCTCTCCTTCTCCTTCTCCCTCTCCCTCTCCCTCTCCTTCTCTATCTCTGGGGTGTACCGTAGGGAGTGGCACCTTCGAAACAGGCTGTAAAAAGAGCCTATAAAAGACCAACACGGAGAACAAAGGGTAATGATGAAATTTAACTGCCTGCCTCCATGCACCTGGGGTCTGCATGGCCCTCATGTGTGTGTGTGTGTGTGTGTGGCGTGGGTGCTGAACCAGAACTGGCCTGCGAGGGGTCAACGTCATGGCAGGGCCGGGAGAGTTATCTCGTTATGAAGATGAACTATAGATTCGGTAGGAGACTAAAATACACCTCCATAAAATGCGAACGACAAGGGAAAATTTTAAGTATAAAAGAGGGGGAATAAGAGAGATGAAATAAATAGGTTGAGTGACAAGAGTGATACTGCAATTTAATTCCTTTGGAAACTTTGATGGAAGTCTGAATAATTTAGCAAAACAGTTGTATGTACAATATCTAATAAGGCTAAATGTTGTTTAACATACAGTACCAGTCAAAAGTTTGGACACACCAGCTCATTCCAGGGTTTTAATAAATTTTTTATTATTTTCTACATTGTCGAATAATAGTGAAGACATCGGAACTATGAAATAGCACATATGGAATCATGTAATAACCAAAAAAGTGTTAAACAAATCATAAAATATTTTATATTTGAGATTCTTCAAAGCAGACACCATTCGCCTTGAAGACAGCTTTTTATACTCTTGGCATTCTCTCAACCAGCTTCATGAGGTAGTCACCGGGAATGCATTTCAGTTAACAGGTGTGCCTTGTTAGAAGACCAAGTCCATATTATGGCAAGAACAGCTCAAAAAGAAAAGAGAAACAACAGTCCATCAGTACTTTAAGAGATGAAGGTCAGTCAATAGAGAACATTTTAAGAACTTTAAACGTACAGTCACAAAAACAATCAAGCGCTATGATGAAACTGGCTCTCATGAGGACCGCCACAGGAAAAGAAAGACCCAGAGTTACCTCTGCTGCAAAGGATACGTTCATTAGAGTTACTGTACCAGCCTCAGAAATTACAGCCTAAATAAGTGCTTCACAGAGTTCAAGTAACAGACACAGCTCAATATCAACTGATCAGAGGAAACTGCGTGAATCAGGCCTTCATGGTCAAAATGTTTCAAAGAAAGTACTACTAAAGGACACCAATAATAAGAAGAGACTTTCTTGGGCCAAGAAATACAAGCAATGGACATTAGACCAGTGGAAATCGGTCCTTTGGTCTGATGAGTCCAAAATTAGTGATTTTTGGTTTCGACTGCCGTGTCTTTGTGAGACGCAGAGTAGGTGAACGGATGACCTCTGCATGTGTGAAGCATGGGGGAGGAGGTGTGATGTGTGGGAGTGCTTTTCTGGTGATTTAGTTCAAATTCAAGGCACACTTAATCAGCATGCCTAGAGTGTGGAAAGCTGTCATCAAGGCAAAGGGTGGCTACCTTAAAGAATCTCAATATAAAACATTTTTTGATTTGGTTACTTCATGATTCCATGTGTTATTTCTTAGTTTTGATGTCCTCATTATTATTCTAAAATGTAGAAAATAGTAAAAATAAAGAAAAACCCTTGAATGAGTAGGTGTGTCCAAACTTTTAACTGTGTCACTACTTCCACCGAAGTCGGTCCCTCTCCTTGTTCGGGCGGCGTTCGGAGATCGACGTCACCGGCCTTCTAGCCACCGCCGATCCACTTTTCATTTTCCATTTGTTTTGTCTTTGTTTTACACACCTGGTTTCATTCACCCAATTACTTGTTTATTATTTAACCTTCTGTTCCCCATGTTTGTTTGTGAGTGATTGTTCGTTGTACATCGGTCCGTTATTGTGGGCTCGCTATATTGCTTTGTATTTTGTCTATTTTGAGTAATGTACGTTGATTACTCATATCTGCTATCCTGCGCCTGACTCTCTACACCAGCTATTCACAGGACCATTACAGACTTGTACTGTATGTGTTTGCTGCCTTAATATTGTTTTACAAGTTGTACTGAGGGCCAGAATGTGAAACAATTCTGACCACTTGACTGTAATTCATTCTGGATAACAGTGTCTGCTATATAACTAATTTTCTATTCTTCTGAATTGTGTGTGTATTTATTAGATGTTTTATTGCTAAGTATTACTGCACTGTTGGAACTAGAAGCACAAACATAAACCAATACTTTATTTTTAAAATATTTTTTATTTAACCTTTATTTAGCTAGACAAGTCAGTACACTTTGATTTGATTAGATTGGATTTAATTTGATTTGCTAAATGACATGAATGTAATTTAAATTGTACAATCCCATAAAGGTTTAGTGCACTTATGTCCATTCTGTGTTTCTCTGCCTCCTGTTGGTAGATAGGGCTGTTTTCTTGTGTCTGTGTGTGTGTGTGTGTGTGTGTGTGTGTGTGTGTGTGTGTGTGTGTGTGTGTGTGTGTGTGTGTGTGTGTGTGTGTGTGTGTGTGTGTGTGTGTGTGTGTGTGTGTGTGTGTGTGTGTGTGTACATATACAGTACAATCATTGTCTGTGTCTGAGTGGGTCGTGTGTGTCAGTCAAAGCCTATTTTCAGTTCAGTGTCTGGCCTCTGCCCAGTGCTCTCCCCATGCCCCTGGGCTCAGATGCAGGCATGCCCACACCTCTCCCCACTGTGCCCCCCTCCTCCCGCCTCCCACCTGGCCAGGGCCGCAGCCTCTTAGCCTGGCATCCTGGCTTGGAAAATCACCATTTGATGGACCAGTAGAGTAGAGAAAGAGGAGGGACGAGGAGAGAAGAGGAAGAGGAGGGACCAGGAGTGAAGAGGAAGAGGAGAGACCAGTAGAGTAGAGAAAGAGGAGGGACGAGGAGAGAAGGGGAAGAGGAGAGACCAGTAGAGTGGAGAAAGAGGAGGGACGAGGAGAGAAGGGGAAGAGGTGAGGCCAGTAGAGTAGAGAAAGAGGAGGGACGAGGAGAGAAGGGGAAGAGGAGAGACCAGTAGAGTAGAGAAAGAGGAGGTACAAGGAGAGAAGGGGAAGAGGAGAGACCAGTAGAGTAGAGAAAGAGGAGGGACCAGGAGAGAAGAGGAAGAGGAGAGACCAGTAGAGTAGAGGAAGAGGAGGGATGAGGAGAGAAGAGGAAGAGAAGGGACCAGGAGAGAAGAGGAAGAGGAGGGATCAGGAGAGAAGAAGATGTGAAGGGACCAGGAGAGAAGTGGAAGAGGAGGGATCAGGAGAGAAGAAGATGTGAAGGGACCAGGAGAGAAGAGGAAGAGGAGGGATCAGGAGAGAAGAAGATGTGAAGGGACCAGGAGAGAAGAGGAAGAGGAGGGATCAGGAGAGAAGAAGATGTGAAGGGACCAGGAGAGAAGAGGAAGAGGAGGGATCAGGAGAGAAGAAGATGTGAAGGGACCAGGAGAGAAGAGGAAGAGAAGGGAAAGAGAAGGGGGAGGAGGGAAAGAAGGGGGAGTGTGGCAGGACCTGACACAGACAGGGCCTCAATTTCTTACCCACAAACCCAGGCCATAAACCAAGGTAGAGCTCCAACCACATCCTTAGCCCCAGGCCTAATCCCAAACCAGTATACAGTTCCAGCCCTGAGCCTGTGGTACCCCTTCATCCCTCCAACTCCCTAAGCACCACAGAGTAGACCGACTGGGCCAGATAGCACCAATATTTAATCTGTATTTTCATTCCTTTATTTTTCCATCGATCGAACGAACGACTGACACAAACACACACAGTATTTCTCATATGTGTTCAGACACTGTGTCTCATCCAACATACTGAAATACATTTCAAATTTCCCCAATATTGCCGCCATCAGTCCAAACACCAAGCAAAAATCCCTCTCTCTGGGAATGTAATGACCATTCCATTCCAGCCCTAATTCCAATCCCACGTAACCCACGCCATGCATAAATCACTTCCTCTATCCTCAAATGGCTTTTACTAAAAGGATTATGGGAAACACAAACATGCCCATCCTCATTATCACCATATAAAGCCACTCTGATGCAATGGTGGAGGGGCCCCTATAGAGAGACTGAGAGCAGTCAGTTAGCACAAACACCAAACCATAGAGAATGATAGAGGACTCTAGTGCCCAAAAGCCTATTTTAGCATGGGCAGCACCATTTAAGACTTTCACTATTTTGAAGTGGTCAACTGGGTGGGACTTCCTATGGGTTAAGGAAGGATCACAT
>NC_092170.1:25290927-25385832 GCF_045791955.1 Oncorhynchus clarkii lewisi
ATTGTCATGATGGGGTATTGTGTGTAGATTGATGAGGAAAAACATTAATTTAATACATTTTAGAATACGGCTGTAATGTAACAAAACGTGGAAAAAGTCAAGGGGTCTGAATACTTTCCAAATGCATATACGCCCACCTAGAACCAGTGTGACTAATAACTAATATAGTCTTAATTACCCTTGGCTTAATCCTAACCTTAATCCTAATCCTAACCTTAATCCTAATCCTAACCTTAGACTAAGGCCAAAGAGCTCTTGTACTTCTACATGAGTTTAAATGATATAGTCCATCCCAGCTTGGCCATGTAGTGACTGGGAGAGGTGTAGCTCATTAGTTTATACAGAGGATGTGGGTCAGATCATTCTGGAGGGGATCCCTGGTCTGGTCCTCGCCACCCAACGCAACTGAGACACCCTGACCTAACAGGCCCAGAGGACATGAGGATGAGAGAAGGAGAGGAGAGGGGGGTGGAAAAGGAGGAGAGAGCAGGAGGAGATGTATAGATGTGCTATACCCAAATGACAAGCCCCCTGGTCCCATGGCAAGCCGTCGTTAATGACCCATGCCCACATTACAGGATGAAAGATCCCTACTGTCCGAGAGACGCCGCCCCACCTGGCAGCTGGAATTCTTCATTAGGTCTGCTCTGTGTGTGTGTGTGTGTGTGTGTGTTTGTGTGTGTGTGTGTGTGTGTGTGTGTGTGTGTGTGTGTGTGTGTGTGTGTGTGTGTGTGTGTGTGTGTGTGTGTGTGTGTGTGTGTGTGTGTGTGTGCGTGCGTGTGTGCGTGCGTGCATGTGTGGTGGGTGTGTGATTTGGGTGCGGCACCAACCCAGACACAGCCTTAGGGTACTCACTGTAGGACAGGTGAACAAGCGTTAGTGTGGTCCAGGAATAGCCTTCTATAGACAGTCTAACACTACGATCTGTGGAACACAGTCCTAGGAGTTATCAAACATGTTTGGGACTTATTTTGTCATGCTACCTCATAGTACCAAAAACAATCAGCCCAATAAGATGCTTGGAAATCGTTCTCAAAGTAGCAACAACGTATAAATGTATTCTCTTCACCCCACCAAATCGAATTTATCTCATGCATATCTCGCCATCTTAATTGAATATAGCGAGTAACTGCGTGAAAAAAATATTTTGAAAGAATCGTCTTATCTTATCAGAGGCACCATCTTATTTGGAGATCTCGCATTCTAAACAGGCGGATGCAGCGAGGCGCTCCGTTTGAGGGCATTCTCTCTGTGGTTTTTCTTGGACTTTTCACCAGAGATGCGACACCGGATCCCTCATCCCTATGTCAACTTTTAAAGGAACATTCCCTAAATGTTAATTGGCATTCATGAAGTTAATAGATTTTTTATTAAGTGACCTATTATCAGATTAGAAAGGATGATAATTAACAAATTGCAGAGATACTTACTTAAAATATTGTCCAAATGTTTAAAAATGACTGTTGAAAAGGGATCTAATAGACAGAGATAACTACTTTCGGAGTTCATTTTCCTTGCTACGGACAGTAGAAGTTAACAAGTGCTCACTGACAATTATTAAAACCTTAATTAAATATAGATGGCTGTTTGTTATTTTAATCTATTTGGGGCCATCAGAGTCCTAGTATTCTGAGGGATTGGGACATAGTGGGAAGATGTTGGGTTTAGGCACAGATCTAGGATCAGATCATCTTCCAAAAATGTAGGGTGAAATGCAAAACAGACCCTAGTTCTAGGGGTGCCATTTCATTCTAATGCATGAGGGTATAGTATAAACAGTATATAGTATATCCAGGTCTTAACCTACTGATTAAAGCAGTATGATGGTACAGAGCAGGGAGAGTGTGTGTGTGTGTGTGTGTGTGTGTGTGTGTGTGTGTGTGTGTGTGTGTGTGTGTGTGTGTGTGTGTGTGTGTGTGGCACATTGTTAAGATGTGTGAAATGTTCAACGCTCTCTTGCTGATGTGTAAGATAGTGTGCAGCTGTAGATAAAGGCCACACATTCAGATTGTGTCTTATCTGCCTCTGTTGCAGCTTGGGTGAGACAGTGTGAATACCCTGGCCAGGGTGGAACACATACACACACACACACACACACACACACACACACACACACACACACACACACACACACACACACACACACACACACACACACACACACACACACACACACACACACACACACACACAGACTGTGTTAATCTGCATTTAACCATGCGCTGTAATAGACACCCCCAGACAGTTTAACCCACTCAGCAGAGCGAAAATGATAGAAACAGAGCTATAGATAGAGAAATGGTAGGACTGGTGGCCCTTCATGAACAGCCCCAAGGTTCTCAGTAGACACCCCGACTCCCTCCCTCCCTCCTTCCCACACACAAACACACAACCACTCCCCATCATGGCTCTTCATCCAGAACCTTTCCCTGGTCGTGGCCCGCACGACTCAACAGCCCAATGCCCAGGAGTGAGGCGGTTAGTGGGGCCTAGGGGTGGTACAGATGTAGGATCTTAATTTGAGCCAGTTTGCAACAGCAGGAATATAATCCTGCAGCAACAGGAAATGTGAACTATTATGTGGATTATAATTAATAGACATTTTTGTAAGAGAAAATCAAGTCTGACATTTCTAAGTGGACATTACAAACTTCAGAAGCCTTTTCAAATCTCAAATACACTACAGGTTTTACATTTATTTAATTGCAGAAAAGTTATCCCGCAGCAAGGTGATCAAATTAAGATCCTACATTGGTAGCAGGACGGAGGTGCATGATCACCATGGTGGACCATGGTAGAGCACATCCTCCGTTACCCCAGTCCTGCTGTGTTGGGAAGCTCCCACACACCTAGTGGTGTTCAGTAGACAGAGACCCATCCATCAGGACGCTTACTGATTTACCTAAATCCTCCTTGCCACCCTCCCCTCCCTTCCTTCCTTCCTTCCTCCCACTCACTCACTCACTCACTCACTCACTCACTCACTCACTCACTCACTCACTCACTTCTAGTGTGTTTACATGTCAAAAGATAAAGGGGTCTGGAACTGATCAGGTTCAAGCTTTCTCCCAGTCCCACACCTTCTTTGGTGAAGACAACCTGAAAAATGTACTGCTGTGATGCTACACTAAGGCATGCCATGTTTGGTGGCACAACACCAATCAACACACCCCACATACACCATCGCACACACCGAAACACACCCGACCCACTACACCCTCCCTCGTGGACCCCGTCGCCCACCAACCCCTTTCCAGGAGGATGTCCACATGTGAGCGAGCAGTGTGGATTAGAAGATGAGGCTAGGAGCAGTGGAGCAGGGTGGGCGAGAACCGAGAGAGAGGGAGAAGGAGAGAGAGAAATGGAGAGAAGTGAGAAGAGAAAGGGGAAATAGAGCAGACACCAGACGACCGGGGCGCGTCCTGTCACGCTATTAAACAGTGTGTCGAACATCCCATTTCCCCCTCGCACTTCCTCCTGCTCGCCCCCTCGCACCCTAATCCCTTTATGCCAAATTCACTCAAGAGTAAGCATGTGTGAAATTGCGGACTTTCTAATACACATGCTGTGGTCTGGGCTGGCCCCAGAGGTGACTGGGATACTGCAGGGTGTCTGCAGGGTGGCACCATCTCTACGGTGAAGCATGGTGGTGGCAGCATCATGCTGTGGGATGTTTTCAGTGGCAGGGACTGGGAGACTAGTCAGGATCAAGGCACAGTTGAACGAAGCAAAGTACAGAGAGATCCTTGATGAAAACCTGTTCCAGGGCGCTCAGGACCTCAGACTGGGGCAAAGGTTCACCTTCCAACAGGACATCGACCCTAAGCACACAGCCAAAACAACGCAGGAGTGACTTCAGGACAAGTCTCTGAATGTCCTTGAGTGGCCCAGCCAGAGCCCGGACTTCAACCCGATAGAACATCTCTGGAGAGACCTAAAAATAGCTGTGTAGCGACGCTCCTCATCCAACCTGACAGAGCTTGAGAGAATCTGCAGAGAAAAATGGGAGAGACTCCTCAAATACAGGTGTGACAAGCTTGTAGTGTCATAACCATGAATAATTGATGCTATAATCGCTGCCAAAAGTGCTTCAACAAAGTACTGAGTAAAGGGTCTGAATACTTATGTAAATGTAATATTTTTTATAAATTAGCAACAAAAAAAATCTAACCTGTTATTGCTTTGTCTGTATGGGATATTGTGTGTCGATTGATGAGGGGGGAGGGGGGACAAAATAATCAATTTTAGAATAAGACTGTAAAGTAACAACATTTGGAAAAAGTCAAGGGGTCTGAAGGACTACAAATGAAAGCATTAGCAATCACTGCATTCTCTGAGTATTTGAACAGGGCCTTTCGTTCAGTATGTTTCTCCTAGCCATACCTAATCATCCCAAACACCACACAATAAGACGTACCGTCCATCTTTCTCATAGGCTACTTTAGTAAACATAATAAGTATGTTTGTTATGTCTAATGTGCGCCTATTCTTGCTCTGATTGTGTGATTTGCCTTCTCTCTGGGCTCAGAGGGGACATTCGCTCCACGAGAGAGGCATTGCTGCTCTATTCCTTTGTTTGCTGAACATAACACATCCTTTCCCCCACTGTGCAGTAATATGGCTACTTGCTCAGTCAATTTTCATATCCCAGCCTCCAAGCACATGCAAATATAGCAAATGATATGTGTTTGAGAATGGCAAATTCCAACTGAGCACCAAACTGTTTTCAGATAGGGTACGGTGGTGTTTGTTGGAAGTTGGTGAAAGCATAAAAGCTGTAAATACTAGGGAACTAGTCTCAAAATGGTGGAAAAACTGTACACTTAATTGTTTATTCTGTATGTTATTCTGTATGTGAATTATATACCACAATTTAAAAGATGTACCAATATTCACAACCTCCCCACAACCTCTCCACAACCTCTCCTCCCTCATCAGCCTGTGTGCGTGTGTACTGCTTCTGAACTGAGGGGAAATCTGAGCAGAAAGCAGAACGGGGTATGAGGGACAGACAGGAAATAGAGGAGTGGTGGTACAACGTCCTGCTAGCAGGTAACCATGGTGAAACACTAACTGAACATGACTAAACAGGGCATACAGCAGAGGTGGACATCTCTCCGCATGGAGAACTACTGGGAATGCAGGCTTTTGCTCCAACCCTGCTATAACACACCTAATTCAGCTCATCAATGTCCTGAAGAGCATCTGCTAAGTACAATGTCTGCTTAGTACAATGTCTAAACAAGCACATAGCACGGGCATTTCCAAACAAGATCTAACGGTTTGACTTGGTTTGACTTCGATATTCAACGTTTGTCCAGTAGGGGATAAACATACAATTTCAACAGTTAAATTTAGGCATTAATTCCGAATGTTTAAGGTAAGGGTTATGGTTTGGGATAGGGTTAAATTATTAAGTTTAGTCACTCATTCTGAATGTTTAAGGTAAGGGTTATGGTTTGGGATAGGGTTAAATGATTAAGTTTAGTCACTCATTCTGAATGTTTAAGGTAAGGGTTATGGTTTGGGATAGGGTTAAATGATTAAGTTTAGTCACTCATTCTGAATGTTTAAGGTAAGGGTTATGGTTTGGGATAGGGTTAAATCATTAAGTTTAGTCACTCATTCTGAATGTTTAAGGTAAGGGTTATGGTTTGGGATAGGGTTAAATCATTACGTTTAGTCACTCATTCTGAATGTTTAAGGTAAGGGTTATGGTTTGGGATAGGGTTAAATCATTACATTTAGTCACTCATTCTGAATGTTTAAGGTAAGGGTTATGGTTTGGGATAGGGTTAAATCATTAAGTTTAGTCACTCATTCTGAATGTTTAAGGTAAGGGTTATGGTTTGGGATAGGGTTAAATCATTAAGTTTAGTCACTCATTCTGAATGTTTAAGGTAAGGGTTATGGTTTGGGATAGGGTTAAATCATTAAGTTTAGTCACTCATTCTGAATGTTTAAGGTAAGGGTTATGGTTTGGGATAGGATAGGATATAAACAATAAGGTGGAGCTCGCGGTTTTACGCCCATCCCCCGTCAATGCCCTATCAAGCCTATTTGATGGTAATAATGCTCACCGTTGCCCCTAGTGGCCAGTTTTGAAGGCATCTCCTGACGTCCTGGGGACCTAGACGAACATCGATTATCGTGATCTCAAGTGACCTGTTTACATTTCCAATCCAACAGTGGTGATGCCAGAAACGTACAAATGAACACTTTGACCAAGCCTGTTTAAACCACAATGGACTTGACAATGGTACGTTATCAATCAGTAGAGTGAATTCCTTGCTAGATGACACAATAGTCCAAACTTAGAGCAAATCGAAACCACAAGCCATCGACCCCATGGCCTGCATAGCCCCCAGATATGAGGGGTTTATTGTTTCCACATAGCCCTCTGTTCTATGTTCCCCTCTCTCTTTCTCTCCG
Source organism: Oncorhynchus clarkii lewisi (assembly GCF_045791955.1). Classification (NCBI taxonomy): domain Eukaryota; kingdom Metazoa; phylum Chordata; class Actinopteri; order Salmoniformes; family Salmonidae; genus Oncorhynchus; species Oncorhynchus clarkii. The sequence continues at coordinate 25,297,360 of NC_092170.1, forward strand.
GAAGGGTGTGATCAGCTTGGGGAGAGGCAGGCCTATAGGGAGTCCGCACTGATTCCCACTGAACAGATTAGATCAGTGGCCCGCCTGCCTCTCTGCCTCTGTCTCTCTCTCTCTCAATGCAATTCAATTTAAGGGGCTTTATTGGCATGGGAAACTTATGCTAACATTGCCAAAGCAAGTGAAATAGATAATAAACCAAAGTGAAATAAACAATAAAAAAATAACAGTAAACATTACACTCACAGAAGTTCAAAAAGAATAAAGACATTTTAATATGTCTTATTATGTCTAAATACAGTGTTTCAATTATGTGCAAATAGTTAAAGTTCAAAAAGGAAAATAAATAAACATAAATATGGGTTGTATTTACAATGGTGTTTGTTCTCCACTGGTTGCCCTTTTCTTGTGGCAACAGGTCACAAATCTTGCTGCTGTGATTACACACTGTAGTATTTCACCCAGTAGATATGGGAGTTTATCAAAATCGGGTTTGTTTTAGAATTCCTTGTGGGTCTGTGCAATCTGAGGGAAATATGTGCCTATAATATTATCATACATTTGGCAGGAGGATAGGAAGTGCAGCTCAGTTCTCTCTCTCTCTCTCTCTCTCTCTCTCTCTCTCTCTCTCTCTCTCTCTCTCTCTCTCTCTCTCTCTCTCTCTCTCTCTCTCTCTCTCTCTCTCTCTCTCACTCTCGCTCCCTCACACACACGCACATACACAAACAGACAGTGATCCAGCTCCCTGGAGATCAGAGGGATAACACTGGGCCGTGGCCTCTGGGAGTTGTGCAGAGAGAAGGAGGGGAGAGGCTAGCCCCAGAGCAGTGGAGAGGAGTAGTGGTGGACCATGGAAGGGGACCCTACTTGCCCTAAGACCTGGTGGCTCTGCCTTGTATTGGCAAGGCTCTCTCTCCCTCCCTCTCTTTCTCCCTTTCACTCGCTCTCTCTTAATTACTCTCTCTTTCTCTATCTCCACACTGCCCCCTGCCGCTCAGGTGCGTGCTTGGGCTCTGTCCCCTAGTTGCTAGGCAACATGTTCCTTCGGCGGACACCCACCTGCCTTCAGGCTTCAGTGGTCTAAATGCGGTCTTAATTGCAAATTGAGTGGGAGAGCGGGCGGGAGAATGGACGGACGCCCCCTGAATGTGAAACAGGGAGCACATGCAGCCCAGCTCAACTTGTGGACGTGGGGGGACTCAGAGGCAGTGACAGGGACAAGGAGCAGAGGAGAGGGAGAGCAGCCGAGGAGATGGAGAGGAGCAGAGGAGAGAGAGAGAGGAGCAGAGGAGAGGGATAGGAGAGAGGGGCAGGAGAGAGGGAAAGAGGCAGAGGAGTGAGAGAGGAGCAGGAGAGAGGGAAAGGAGCAGAGGAGTGAGAGAGGAGCAGAGGAGAGGAGCAGAGGAGAGGGAGAGGAGCAGAGGAGAGGAGATGGAGGGGAGCAGAGGAGAGGGAGAGGAGCAGAGGAGAGGGAGAGGAGCAGAGGAGAGGAGAGGAGCAGAGGAGAGAGCAGAGAGGAGCAGAGGAGAGGGAGAGAAGCATAGGAGAGGGAGAGGAGCAGAGAGGGAGAGGAGCAGAGGAGTGTGAGAGGAGCAGAGGAGTGTGAGAGGAGCAGAGGAGAGGGAGAGGAGCAGAGAGAGGGATAGGAGCAGAGAAGAGGGAGAGGAGCAGTGGAGTGTGAAGGAGCAGAAAGAGGGAGAGGAGCAGAGGAGAGTGAGAGTAGCAGAGGAGAGTGAGAGGAGCAGAGAGAGGGAGAGGAGCAGTGGGAGGGAAAGGAGCAGAGCGAGGGAGAGGAGCAGAGGAGAGGGAGAGGAGCAGAGAGAGGGAAAGGAGCAGAGAAGAGGGAGAGGAGCAGTGGAGTGTGAGATGAGCAGAAAGAGGGAGAGGAGCAGAGGAGAGTGAGAGGAGCAGAGAGAGGGAGAGGAGCAGAGGGAGGGAGAGGAGCAGAGAGAGGGAGAGGAGCAGATGAGAGGGAGAGGAGCAGTGGAGAGTGAGAGGAGCAGTGGAGAGTGAGAGGAACAGAGGAGAGGGAGAGGAGCAGAGGAGAGGGAGAGGAACAGAAGAGAGGGAGAGGAACAGAGGAGAGTGAGAGGAGCAGAGAGAGGGAGAGGAGCAGAGGGAGGGAGAGGAGGAGAGAGAAAGAGAGGAGCAGAGGGAGGGAGAGGAGCAGAGGAAGGGAGAGGAGCAGAGGAGAGGGAGAGGAGCAGTGGAGAGTGAGAGGAACAGAGGAGAGGGAGAGGAGCAGAGGAGAGGGAGAGGAACAGAAGAGAGGGAGAGGAGCAGAGAGGGAGAAGGATAATATAGGAGAGGGAGAGGAGCAGAGGAGAGGGAGAGGGACAGAGGAGAGGGAGAGGAGCAGAGAGGGAGAGGAGCAGAGAAAGGGAGAGGAGCAGAGGAGTGTGAGAGGAGCCGCGGAGAGTGAGATGAGCAGAGAAAGAGAGAGGAGCAGAGGAGAGGAGCAGAGGAGTGTGAGAGGAGCAGAGGAGTGTGAGAGGAGCAGAGGAGTGTGAGAGGAGCAGAGGAGATGGAGAGGAGCAGCGAGAGGGATAGGAGCAGAGAAGAGGGAGATGAGCAGTGGAGTGTGAGAGGAGCATAAAGAGGGAGAGGAGCAGAGGAGAGTGAGAGGAGCAGAGAGAGGGAGAGGAGCAGAGGGAGGGAGAGGAGCAGAGAGAGGGAGAGGAGCAGATGAGAGGGAGAGGAGCAGTGGAGAGTGAGAGGAGCAGTGGAGAGTGAGAGGAACAGAGGAGAGGGAGAGGAGCAGAGGAGAGGGAGAGGAACAGAAGAGAGGGAGAGGAACAGAGGAGAGTGAGAGGAGCAGAGAGAGGGAGAGGAGCAGAGGGAGGGAGAGGAGGAGAGAGAAAGAGAGGAGCAGAGGGAGGGAGAGGAGCAGAGGAAGGGAGAGGAGCAGAGGAGAGGGAGAGGAGCAGTGGAGAGTGAGAGGAACAGAGGAGAGGGAGAGGAGCAGAGGAGAGGGAGAGGAACAGAAGAGAGGGAGAGGAGCAGAGAGGGAGAAGGATAATATAGGAGAGGGAGAGGAGCAGAGGAGAGGGAGAGGGACAGAGGAGAGGGAGAGGAGCAGAGAGGGAGAGGAGCAGAGAAAGGGAGAGGAGCAGAGGAGTGTGAGAGGAGCAGCGGAGAGTGAGATGAGCAGAGAAAGAGAGAGGAGCAGAGGAGAGGAGCAGAGGAGTGTGAGAGGAGCAGAGGAGTGTGAGAGGAGCAGAGGAGATGGAGAGGAGCAGCGAGAGGGATAGGAGCAGAGAAGAGGGAGATGAGCAGTGGAGTGTGAGAGGAGCATAAAGAGGGAGAGGAGCAGAGGAGAGTGAGAGGAGCAGAGGAGAGTGAGAGGAGCAAAGAGAGGGAGAGGAGCAGAGGGAGGGAGAGGAGTAGAGAGAGGAAGAGGAGCAGAGGAGAGGGAGAGGAGCAGAGGAGAGGGAGAGGAGCAGTGGAGTGTGAAGGAGCAGAAAGAGGGAGAGGAGCAGAGGAGAGTGAGAGTAGCAGAGGAGAGTGAGAGGAGCAGAGAGAGGGAGAGGAGCAGAGGGAGGGAAAGGAGCAGAGCGAGGGAGAGGAGCAGAGGAGAGGGAGAGGAGCAGAGAGAGGGAAAGGAGCAGAGAAGAGGGAGAGGAGCAGTGGAGTGTGAGATGAGCAGAAAGAGGGAGAGGAGCAGAGGAGAGTGAGAGGAGCAGAGAGAGGGAGAGGAGCAGAGGGAGGGAGAGGAGCAGAGAGAGGGAGAGGAGCAGATGAGAGGGAGAGGAGCAGTGGAGAGTGAGAGGAGCAGTGGAGAGTGAGAGGAACAGAGGAGAGGGAGAGGAGCAGAGGAGAGGGAGAGGAACAGAAGAGAGGGAGAGGAACAGAGGAGAGTGAGAGGAGCAGAGAGAGGGAGAGGAGCAGAGGGAGGGAGAGGAGGAGAGAGAAAGAGAGGAGCAGAGGGAGGGAGAGGAGCAGAGGAAGGGAGAGGAGCAGAGGAGAGGGAGAGGAGCAGTGGAGAGTGAGAGGAACAGAGGAGAGGGAGAGGAGCAGAGGAGAGGGAGAGGAACAGAAGAGAGGGAGAGGAGCAGAGAGGGAGAAGGAGGATAGGAGGAGAGGGAGAGGAGCAGAGGAGAGGGAGAGGGACAGAGGAGAGGGAGAGGAGCAGAGAGGGAGAGGAGCAGAGAAAGGGAGAGGAGCAGAGGAGTGTGAGAGGAGCAGCGGAGAGTGAGATGAGCAGAGAAAGAGAGAGGAGCAGAGGAGAGGATCAGAGGAGTGTGAGAGGAGCAGAGGAGTGTGAGAGGAGCAGAGGAGATGGAGAGGAGCAGCGAGAGGGATAGGAGCAGAGAAGAGGGAGATGAGCAGTGGAGTGTGAGAGGAGCAGAGGAGAGGGAGAGGAGCAGAGGAGAGTGAGAGGAGCAGAGGAGAGTGAGAGGAGCAAAGAGAGGGAGAGGAGCAGAGGGAGGGAGAGGAGTAGAGAGAGGAAGAGGAGCAGAGGAGAGGGAGAGGAGCAGAGGAGAGCGAGAGGAGCAGAGAGGGATAGGAGCAGAGAAGAGGGAGAGGAGCAGTGGAGTGTGAGAGGAGCAGAAAGAGACAGAGGAGCAGAGGAGAGTGAGAGGAGCAGAGAGAGGGAGAGGAGCAGAGGGAGGGAGAGGAGCAGAGAGAGGGAGAGGGGCAGAGGAGAGGGAGAGGAGCAGTGGAGAGTGAGAGGAACAGAGGAGAGGGAGAGGAGGAGAGGAGAGGGAGAGGAACAGAAGAGAGGGAGAGGAACAGAGGAGAGTGAGAGGAGCAGAGAGAGGGAGAGGAGCAGAGGGAGGGAGAGGAGCAGAGAGAAAGAGAGGAGCAGAGGGAGGGAGAGGAGCAGAGAGAGGGAGAGGAGCAGAGGAGAGGGAGAGGAGCAGTGGAGAGTGAGAGGAACAGAGGAGAGGGAGAGAAGCAGAGGAGAGGGAGAGGAGCAGAGAGGGAGAGGAGCAGAGAAAGGGAGCAGAGCAGAGAGAGAGATGAACAGAGGAGAGGAGCAGAGGAGTGAGAGAGGAGCAGCAGAGAGTGAGATGAGCAGAGAGAGGGAGAGGAGCAGAGGAGAGGAGCAGAGGAGTTTGAGAGGAGCAGAGGAGTGTGAGAGGAGCAGAGGAGAGGGAGAGGAGCAGAGAGAGGGATAGGAGCAGAGAAGAGGGAGATGAGCAGTGGAGTGTTAGAGGAGCATAAAGAGGGAGAGGAGCAGAGGAGAGTGAGAGGAGCAGAGGAGAGTGAGAGGAGCAGAGAGAGGGAGAGGAGCAGAGGGAGGGAGAGGAGCAGAGAGAGGGAGAGGAGCAGAGGAGAGGGAGAGGAGCAGTGGAGAGTGAGAGGAACAGAGGAGAGGGAGAGGAGGAGAGGTGAGGGAGAGGACCAGAAGAGTGGGAGAGGAACAGGGGAGAGTGAGAGGAGCAGAGAGAGGGAGAGGAGCAGAGGGAGGGAGAGGAGCAGAGAGAAAGAGAGGAGCAGAGGGAGGGAGAGGAGCAGAGAGAGGGAGAGGAGCAGAGGAGAGGGAGAGGAGCAGAGGAGAGTGAGAGGAACAGAGGAGAGGGAGAGGAGCAGAGGAGAGGGAGAGGAACAGAAGAGAGGGAGAGGAGCAGAGAGGGAGAGGAGCAGAGAAAGGGAGAGGAGCAGAGAGAGAGATGAACAGAGGAGAGGAGCAGAGGAGTGAGAGAGGAGCAGCGGAGAGTGAGATGAGCAGAGAGAGGGAGAGGAGCAGAGGAAGAGGAGCAGAGGAGTGTGAGAGGAGCAGAGGAGTGTGAGAGGAGCAGAGGAGAGGGAGAGGAGCAGAGAGAGGGATAGGAGCAGAGAAGAGGGAGATGAGCAGTGGAGTGTGAGAGGAGCATAAAGAGGGAGAGGAGCAGAGGAGAGTGAGAGGAGCAGAGGAGAGTGAGAGGAGCAGAGAGAGGGAGAGGAGCAGAGGGAGGGAGAGGAGCAGAGAGAGGGAGAGGAGCAGAGGAGAGGGAGAGGAGCAGTGGAGAGTGAGAGGAGCAGAGGAGTGTGAGAGGAGCAGAGGAGAGGGAGAGGAGCAGAGCGCGGGATAGGAGCAGAGAAGAGGGAGAGGAGCAGAGAAGAGGGAGAGGAGCAGTGGAGTTTGACAGGAGCAGAGGAGAGGGAGAGGAGCAGAGAGATGGAGAGGAGCAGAGGAGAGTGAGAGGAGCAGAGGAGAGTGAGAGGAGCAAAGAGAGGGAGAGGAGTAGAGAGAGGAAGAGGAGCAGAGGAGAGGGAGAGGAGCAGAGGAGAGCGAGAGGAGCAGATAGGGATAGGAGCAGAGAAGAGGGAGAGGAGCAGTGGAGTGTGAGAGGAGCAGAAAGAGACAGAGGAGCAGAGGAGAGTGAGAGGAGCAGAGAGAGGGAGATGAGCAGAGGGAGGGAGAGGAGCAGAGAGAGGGAGAGGGGCAGAGGAGAGGGAGAGGAGCAGTGGAGAGTGAGAGGAACAGAGGAGAGGGAGAGGAGGAGAGGAGAGGGAGAGGAACAGAAGAGAGGGAGAGGAACAGAGGAGAGTGAGAGGAGCAGAGAGAGGGAGAGGAGCAGAGGGAGGGAGAGGAGCAGAGAGAAAGAGAGGAGCAGAGGGAGGGAGAGGAGCAGAGAGAGGGAGAGGAGCAGAGGAGAGGGAGAGGAGCAGTGGAGAGTGAGAGGAACAGAGGAGAGGGAGAGGAGCAGAGGAGAGGGAGAGGAGCAGAGGGGGAGAGGAGCAGAGAAAGGGAGCAGAGCAGAGAGAGAGATGAACAGAGGAGAGGAGCAGAGGAGTGAGAGAGGAGCAGCAGAGAGTGAGATGAGCAGAGAGAGGGATAGGAGCAGAGGAGAGGAGCAGAGGAGTGTGAGAGGAGCAGAGGAGTGTGAGAGGAGCAGAGGAGAGGGAGAGGAGCAGAGAGAGGGATAGGAGCAGAGAAGAGGGAGATGAGCAGTGGAGTGTTAGAGGAGCATAAAGAGGGAGAGGAGCAGAGGAGAGTGAGAGGAGCAGAGGAGAGTGAGAGGAGCAGAGAGAGGGAGAGGAGCAGAGGGAGGGAGAGGAGCAGAGAGAGGGAGAGGAGCAGAGGAGAGGGAGAGGAGCAGTGGAGAGTGAGAGGAACAGAGGAGAGGGAGAGGAGGAGAGGTGAGGGAGAGGACCAGAAGAGTGGGAGAGGAACAGAGGAGAGTGAGAGGAGCAGAGAGAGGGAGAGGAGCAGAGGGAGGGAGAGGAGCAGAGAGAAAGAGAGGAGCAGAGGGAGGGAGAGGAGCAGAGAGAAGGAGATGAGCAGAGGAGAGGGAGAGGAGCAGAGGAGAGTGAGAGGAACAGAGGAGAGGGAGAGGAGCAGAGGAGAGGGAGAGGAACAGAAGAGAGGGAGAGGAGCAGAGAGGGAGAGGAGCAGAGAAAGGGAGAGGAGCAGAGAGAGAGATGAACAGAGGAGAGGAGCAGAGGAGTGAGAGAGGAGCAGCGGAGAGTGAGATGAGCAGAGAGAGGGAGAGGAGCAGAGGGAGAGAGGAGCAGAGGAGTGTGAGAGGAGCAGAGGAGTGTGAGAGGAGCAGAGGAGAGGGAGAGGAGCAGAGAGAGGGATAGGAGCATTGGAGAGTGAGAGGAGCAGAGGAGTGTGAGAGGAGCAGAGGAGAGGGAGAGGAGCAGAGCGCGGGATAGGAGCAGAGAAGAGGGAGAGGAGCAGAGAAGAGGGAGAGGAGCAGTGGAGTTTGACAGGAGCAGAGGAGAGGGAGAGGAGCAGAGAGATGGAGAGGAGCAGAGGAGAGTGAGAGGAGCAGAGGAGAGTGAGAGGAGCAAAGAGAGGGAGAGGAGTAGAGAGAGGAAGAGGAGCAGAGGAGAGGGAGAGGAGCAGAGGAGAGCGAGAGGAGCAGAGAGAGGGAGAGGAGCAGAGAGCGAGAGGAGCAGAGAGGGATAGGAGCAGAGAAGAGGGAGAGGAGCAGTGGAGTGTGAGAGGAGCAGAAAGAGACAGAGGAGCAGAGGAGAGTGAGAGGAGCAGAGAGAGGGAGATGAGCAGAGGGAGGGAGAGGAGCAGAGAGAGGGAGAGGGGCAGAGGAGAGGGAGAGGAGCAGTGGAGAGTGAGAGGAACAGAGAGAGAGGGAGAGGAGGAGAGGAGAGGGAGAGGAACAGAAGAGAGGGAGAGGAACAGAGGAGAGTGAGAGGAGCAGAGAGAGGGAGAGGAGCAGAGGGAGGGAGAGGAGCAGAGAGAAAGAGAGGAGCAGAGGGAGGGAGAGGAGCAGTGGAGTGTGAGAGGAGCAGAGGAGAGTGAGAGGAGCAGAGGGAGGGAGAGGAGAGAGAGGGAGAGGAGCAGAGGAGAGGGAGAGGAGCAGTGGAGAGTGAGAGGAAGCAGAGGAGAGGGAGAGGAGCAGAGGAGAGGGAGAGGAGCAGAGAGGGAGAGGAGCAGAGAAAGGGAGATGAGCAGAGAGAGGGAGAGGAGCAGAGGAGAGGAGCAGAGGAGTGTGAGAGGAGCAGAGGAGTGTGAGAGGAGCAGAGGAGAGGGAGAGGAGCAGAGAGAGGGATAGGAGCAGAGAAGAGGGAGATGAGCAGTGGAGTGAGAGGAGCATAAGGAGAGGGAGAGGAGCAGAGGAGAGTGAGAGGAGCAAAGGAGAGTGAGAGGAGCAGAGAGAGGGAGAGGAGCAGAGGGAGGGAGAGGAGCAGAGAGAGAGGGAGAGGAGCAGAGGAGAGACGGGAGAGGAGCAGTGGAGAGTGAGAGGAACAGAGGAGAGGGAGAGGAGGAGAGGTGAGGGAGAGGGAGCAGAAGAGTGGGAGAGGAAGCAGAGGAGAGTGAGAGGAGCAGAGAGAGGGAGAGGAGCAGAGGGAGGGAGAGGAGCAGAGGAGAGTGAGAGGAGAGAAGAGAGAGGAGCAGAGGAGCAGAGGAGAGTGAGAGAGCAGAGAGAGGGAGAGGAGCAGAGAGAGCAGGAGAGGAGCAGAGGAGAGGGAGAGGAGCAGAGGAGAGTGAGAGGAACAGAGGAGAGGGAGAGGAGCAGAGGAGAGGGAGAGGAACAGAAGAGAGGGAGAGGAGCAGAGAGGGAGAGGAGCAGAGAAAGGGAGAGGAGCAGAGAGAGAGATGAACAGAGGAGAGGAGCAGAGGAGTGAGAGAGGAGCAACGGAGAGTGAGATGAGCAGAGAGAGGGAGAGGAGCAGAGGGAGAGGAGCAGAGGGAGAGGAGCAGAGGAGTGTGAGAGGAGCAGAGGAGTGTGAGAGGAGCAGAGGAGAGGGAGAGGAGCAGAGAGAGGGATAGGAGCAGAGAAGAGGGAGATGAGCAGTGGAGTGTGAGAGGAGCATAAAGAGGGAGAGGAGCAGAGGAGAGTGAGAGCAGCAGAGGAGAGTGAGAGGAGCAGAGAGAGGGAGAGGAGCAGAGGGAGAGGAGCAGAGAGAGGGAGAGGAGCAGAGGAGAGGGAGAGGAGCAGTGGAGAGTGAGAGGAGCAGAGGAGTGTGAGAGGAGCAGAGGAGAGGGAGAGGAGCAGAGCGCGGGATAGGAGCAGAAGAGGGAGAGGAGCAGAGAAGAGGGAGAGGAGCAGTGGAGTTTGGAGAGGAGCAGAGGAGAGTGAGACAGGAGCAGAGGAGAGGGAGAGGAGCAGAGAATGGGAGAGGAGCAGAGAGAGAGAGGAGCAGAGGAGAGGAGCAGATGAGTGTGAGAGGAGCAGCAGAGAGGGAGAGGAGCAGAGGGGGATTGGAGCAGTGGAGTGTGAGAGGAGCAGAGGAGTGTTAGAGGAGAAGAGTAGAGGAGCAGAGGAGTGTGAGAGGAGCAGAGGAGACGGAGAGGAGCAGAGTAGAGGGAAAGGAGCAGAGAGGGAGAGGAACAGAGAAGTGTGAGAGTAGCAGAGGAGTGTGCAGAGAATGGGAGAGGAGCAGAGAGAGAGAGGAGCAGAGGAGAGGAGCAGATGAGTGTGAGAGGAGCAGCAGAGAGGGAGAGGAGCAGATTGGAGCATGGAGAGGAGCAGAGGAGTGGAGAGGAGCAGAGGAGTGTGAGAGGAGCAGGGGAGTGTGAGAGTAGCAGAGGAGTGTGAGAGTAGCAGAGGAGAGGGAGAGGAGCAGAGAGATGGAGAGGAGCAGAGAGGGAGAGGAGCAGAGGAGTTTGAGAGGAGCAGAGGAGAGGGAGAGGAGCAGAGAGTTGGAGAGGAGCAGAGGAGAGTGAGAAGAGCAGAGGAGAGGGAGAGGAGCAGAGAGAGGGAGAGGAGCAGAGAGAGGGAGAGGAGCAGAGAAGAGGGAGAGGAGCAGTGGAGTGTGAGAGGGGCAAAGAGAGGGAGAGGAGCAGAGGAGAGTGAGAGGAGCAGAGGAGAGTGAGTGGAGCAGAGAGAGGGAGAGGAGCAGAGGGAGGGAGAGGAGCAGCGAGAGGGAGAGGAGCAGAGGAGAGGGAGAGGAGCAGTGGAGAATTTAGTAGCAGAGGAGGGGGAGAGGAGAGGAGAGAGGGAGTGGAGCAGAGGAGACGGAGAGGAGCAGAGATAGGGAGAGGAGCAGAGAGAGGGAGAGGAGCAGAGAAGAGGGAGAGGAGCAGAGAGAGGGAGAGGAGCAGAGAGAGGAAGAGGAGCAGAGAGAGGGAGAGGAGCAGAGGAGAGGAGCAGAGGAGTGTGAGAGGAGCAAAAGAGAGGGAGAGGAGCAGAGAGAGGGAGAGGAGCAGAGAGAGCGAGGAGAAGAGTAGAGGAGCAGAGGAGTGTGAGAGGAGCAGAGGAGAGGGAGAGGAGCATAGAGATGGAGAGGAGCAGATGATAGTGAGAGGAGCAGAGGAGAAGGAGAGGAGCAGAGAGAGGGAGGGAGAGGAGCAGATAGAGGGAGAGGAGCAGAGAAGAGGGAGAGGAGCAGTGGAGTGTGAGAGGAGCAGAGGAGAGTGAGAGGAGCAGAGGAGAGGGAGAGGAGCAGTGGAGAGTGAGAGGAGCAGAGGAGTGGGAGTGGAGCAGAGAGAGGGAGAGGAGCAGAGAGAGGGAGAGGAGCAGAGAGAGGGAGAGGAGCAGAGGAGAGGAGCAGAGGAGTGTGAGAGGAGCAGAAGAGAGGGAGAGGAGCAGAGAGAGGGAGAGGAGCAGAGAAGAGGGAGAGGAACAGTGGAGTGTGAGAGGAGCAGAGAGAGGGAGAGGAGTAGAGAGAGGGAAAGGAGGAGAGGGAGGGAGAAGAGCAGAGAGAGGGAGAGGAGCAGAGGACATGGAGAGGAGCATTGGAGAATGAGAGGAGCAGAGCAGAGAGAGGGAGAGGAGCAGAGGAGAGGGAGAGGAGCAGAGGAGAGGGAGAGGAGGAGGAGCAGAGGAGCAGAGGAGGGAGAGGAGAGAGGGAGTGCAGCAGAGAGAGGGAGAGGAGCAGAGGAGAGGGAGAGGAGCAGAGAGAGTGAGAGGAGCAGAGGAGAGGGAGAGGAGCAGAGGAGAGGGAGAGGAGCAGAGAGAGGGATATGAGTAGAGAGGGGGAGAAGGAGAGGAGCATTGGAGTGTGAGAGGAGCAAAGGAGTGGAGTGTGGTTCAGTTAATAAACACACACATTCACATACACACACAAATGCATGTACACATGAACACACATACCCAGTTGGACACAAGAAATATGAATTACAGGATGATTCATAGAGAGATATGCAGATGTTTCTTAAATACTGTAGAGCCGAAACAGTAAAAAGGAAACCATTGACTCATAGTTTTGACTCTTCATTTAAAAAACAGTCAGCCTGGATAGTAATAAGTACACGCTTAGAAAAAAAGTTTCCAAAAGGATTCTTCGGCTGCCCCCATAGGAGAACCCTTTTTTGTTCCAGGTAGAACCCAAAATGCTTGCACTTGTCTCACCTGCTCCCAATCTTCTCCCCTGGCTCTCGAGGGCGCCAGGCTGCCCTGCATTACGCACCCCTGCCACCATCATTACACACACCTGCCTTCCCTCGTCACGCGCATCAGCGATATTGGACTCACCTGGACTCAATCACTCATTTATTACCTCCCCTATATGTGTCAGTTCCCCAGCTATGTCCACAGCTCTGTCCCCAGCTATGTCCCCAGCTATGTCCCCAGCTCTGTCCCCAGCTCTGTACCCAGCTCTGTCCCCAGCTCTGTTCCCAGCTCTGTCCCCAGCTCTGTACCCAGCTCTGTACCCAGCTCTGTACCCAGCTCTGTCCCCAGCTATGTCCCCAGCTCTGTCCCCAGCTCTGTCCCCAGCTCTGTCCCCAGCTCTGTCCCCAGGTCTGTTCCCAGCTCTGTTCCCAGCTCTGTTCCCAGCTCTGTCCCCAGCTCTGTCCCCAGCTCTGTCCCCAGGTCCCCAGCTCTGTTCCCAGCTCTGTTCCCAGCTGTCCCCAGCTCTGTCCCCAGCTCTGTCCCCAGGTCTGTTCCCAGGTCTGTGTCCCAGCTCTGTTCCCAGCTCTGTTCCCAGCTCTGCTCTGTTCCCAGCTCTGTCCCCAGCTCTGTCCCCAGGTCTGTTCCCAGGTCTGTGTCCCCAGCTCTGTCCCCAGGTCTGCTCTGTGTCCCAGCTCTGTTCCCAGCTCTGTCCCCAGCTCTGTCCCCAGGTCTGTTCCCAGCTCTGTCCCCAGCTCTGTCCCCAGGTCTGTTCCCAGGTCTGTTCCCAGCTCTGTCCCCAGCTCTGTCCCCAGGTCTGTTCCCAGGTCTGTTCCCAGCTCTGTCCCCAGCTCTGTCCCCAGGTCTGTTCCCAGGTCTGTTCCCAGCTCTGTCCCCAGCTCTGTTCCCAGGTCTGTCCCCAGCTCTGTTCCCAGCTCTGTTCCCAGCTCTTTTCCCAGGTCTGTTCCCAGGTCTGTTCCCTGCTCTGTCCCCAGCTCTGTTCCCAGGTCTGTTCCCAGGTCTGTTCCCAGCTCTGTTCCCAGGTCTGTTCCCAGGTCTGTTCCCAGCTCTGTCCCCAGGTCTGTTCCCAGGTCTGTTCCCAGCTCTGTCCCCAGCTCTGTCTGTTCCCAGCTCTGTCCCCAGCTCTGTCTGTTCCCAGGTCTGCAGGTCTGTTCCCAGGTCTGTCCCCAGCTCTGTCCCCAGCTCTGTCCCCAGCTCTGTTCCCAGCTCTGTCCCCAGCTCTGTTCCCAGGTCTGTTCCCAGCTCTGTCCCCAGCTCTGTTCCCAGCTCTGTCCCCAGGTCTGTTCCCAGCTCTGTTCCCAGCTCTGTTCCCAGCTCTGTCCCCAGGTCTGTTCCCAGCTCTGTCCCCAGCTCTGTTCCCAGGTCTGTCCCCAGCTCTGTTCCCAGCTCTGTTCCCAGCTCTGTTCCCAGCTCTGTCCTCCGCTGCTGCATTGATTGTCGTTTATCTTAGTGTTTCCCAGTTGTCACGCTGTTCCTGAACTGTTGCATGTCCGTTCCTAATTAAATGTCAACTTCCCGTACCCGCTTCTCTTCTGCAGCGTCCTTCCTTACAGTACTTGGAACCAGAGAGGTTCTACCTTTAACAAGTAAGGGTTCTTCAAAGGGTTCTTCTATGCGGACAGCTGTAAAACCCTTTTAGGTTTTAGATAGCACCTTTTTTCTAAGAGTGTAGGATAGAGGAAAGCTCTGCACTAGAACTAACCATTCAAATCAGTTCACATGGTAAGTCCAGAACTTTTGTTGTTGAGCCTGCTACAGCGTTTTGAGACGTTAATACTGTTTTCTAAACAGAAATATAAAGGTGATTTCAGCGTTTTAGAGTTGAGGCCTGCCTGCACACAAACCTATCTGGCCAAAACTCTTGGACAGAGCATATCTGAGGCCCGCTCGCTAAATTCAATTACCAGAGCCCTATACAGAATCCGCAGGAGACATCACTACACCGGATGCTCATTTCGACTCCTCTCTCGCCAAATCCCCAAAGAAATCTCCTTCAGTCGGACAATGCACTTTTTCCCATTTGAAAAAAAAAGAAAAATCTATATCTGGTTTCAATACATGTGGAAGCCGATCAATATGGCCGGGGCCTTTTTTCCCTCTTTCTTTCTCTTGTTCTCTCCATCTCTGGCAAATGGTAAACAGAAACATTGGCGTATGGTTATTCCAGGGTCAGGGTGTGAGGGGGATATGGAACAGGCTGATGGGATGAGGAATCACCTCTCAGTATAGCTACACTTTACAACACCACTGTTTGTCATCTTTTCATGGCATGTTGGAGACATACACAGTTTACAATCGCCTCTTTTTCCTCTTTCTGCTTGGAGAGTGTGGGGTGAGAAGGACAACATGTGTGGCAATAGAGAGAGAGAGACATCTACACACATTGGGCCTCCCTTGCACCAGTCTTGCCAGAAATGTATTTAAACCAAACACGCACAACATGTGCTATTGCAGGAATGACTGAATTCTGAATAAACAAGCTGGTAGAGCGAATCTGTGGACGTTACATTGTATTGAGGTAATTAGTGTTTTTCCCAAGGTTGTTGTCTTGGGCTTCATGAAATTCTTCAAACATCAAACATCCAACGGAGGCTAATAGAGGCCCATTGTTATTAGGCATGGGTAATCACACTAGGTGGGAGGTTCTGCCCTGACTAAGTAATGGTTAAGAAAGAACTATGTCTGTCCACAAAGTAGCCAAATATCAAACACGACATAAAAGCGGGACATTTAGCAGGACATTTCCTGTTGAAGCAGGGTGGACTGTAGCCCAGTACAGGGCAGGGCAGCCTGGGTCTTCACAGGAACCTCTTAAGGAGATAGTGACGATGGTTTGGGAGGAGGGTTGAATGGTTGGACGGTTGCTAAACGAACCTCAGCAATGAGCTGTACAATGACTAATGTTTGCTGGGTGAGGTGCCTAGTGTGGATCTGCTCTGGCCTATGCTGCTGCTACCGTACTGTTTCCTGTTTCCTGTTTCTCCTGTCCTCTCCTCGAGATGCCAGTCTTACACTGCAGGAGAAAGGAGACCGTAGGGGACTGTAACTTCTTTGTTTTAGAGGGTGAAGTGTCGCCCCCTCTCTCCTGCTATGTAACTCTCTCTTCTCATCTTCTCCTCAACCACTATTAGTGACTCAATCCTCCAGAGGGCAAACAAACTTTGGAGAAATTCTCCATAACCCACCAAGCAGAACCTCTTTTCCTCTCCATGCAATTAACTGCACCAACATTTACAATAATATGATTACATCCACTTTGGCAAAGGAGGGGAGGAGGGAGCAGGATTATTAGGTATCAGCAAGGGGTTGATCGTAATGGTCGCATTTCAGAGAGACTAGCATTTTCTTTCTAGCAAATAGGGAGCACTACTAAATTCTCCTTAGGCGGTAAAAACCAATGCAGTGGAACCAAGAGAACAAACACAGCCAACCACTCCCCCCCCTTTCTCATTTTAAAAAAAAACTTTCGGTCTTCGCTTTTTCCCCTTCTCTTAACACCCCCGAATGAATTAAGCCTTTCACGGGCATGTAATTAGGAGCATTAGCAAGTCATAAACTTGCCACAAGTCTCTAAATGATGTGCAGGCCCTTAGCAATTTGTTTGTAATTCCTCTTCGGGGTGACAACAGCTCTATGGAGCATCGTAGATCTTCCTGCCAGGGTGGGTATGAGAGGTCTTTACTCCGCTGAGTGTAGGGCCACATGGTGTTTGTTAGGGGAGGGAGAGCTGATCCCTAGTCAGTGATGATGGGTAGCACCTAACAAGTAACCATTTTCTTTCTTTCTCTGTCAATTGATTTATTTGATATAAATATTAATCATTTTTGAAAATATTGTAATAATATACAATTCCATGATACCAAAAGTAAAGAATCGAAGAGGAACACACACACACTGTTTATAACTGTTGTGAGTGTTCAGAGAGGGTTGGGTTGCTAAGAACACAATTACACTCTCTGTCTGTCAAGCTGCCATTCCAGTCACATCAAATAGGTTCGGGGAGCGATGCAGTGCCCAGCCCTTTATCTGGTCAAATTCAACACGTTCCACAATAATCCACACTAACTGTGACAATCTGCAGTGGGACCACTGCCTGGCTCCTCACTGTGAGATCAATAGCCCACTAATGCTGCGCAAGATTCCTTTTTAATTCCCTATTATTTATGGCAGGTATTCAGAGAGCCAGAGAAAGAGAGAAGTGAAAAGTGAGTGGGAAATGAAGTGGAAACAGTGGAAATGAGGGATGGGATATATAGTCCAAATGTGTTGCAAAGCAGACAGTATTGAGGATGTTGTGTCCAGTGTGGATGTCAGTTGGTTCGGGTCATGTTGTCCAGTGATGATGCAGGTGTTTTGTGGAGGAAAAGTGAAGAAGAGAGGGCAGAAGGGGGAGAGGTGGGGGAGTGAAGGCTGAGGCTGAGAGGGGCGGGTCTCTGAGGCACAATGGGGGCTGACAGTAGGGCATCCGTAACACTCAATCCATCGGTGTGGGGCACTGTATGCCCCCTGCCCCATAGAGGGGGACACCTTGAATCCACCACAGCAAAATGCTGACCACAGGACCTATTGATTGATAGGACTGTTCATATTCTACCTCCCTTTCTGTCTCTCTCTCTCTCTCTCTCTCTCTCTCTCTGTCTCTCTCTCTCTCTCTCTCTGTGTCTCTCTCTCTCTCTGTCTCTCTCTCTCTCTCTGTCTCTCTCTCTCTCTCTCTCTCTGTCTCTCTCTCTCTCTCTCTCTCTCTCTGTCTCTCTCTCTGTCTCTCTATCTCTCTGTCTATGTCTCTCTGTCTCTCTCTCTCTCTCTCTCTCTGTGTCTCTCTCTCTCTCTGTCTCTCTCTCTCTGTCTCTCTCTCTCTCTCTCTCTCTCTCTCTCTCTGTCTCTCTCTCTGTCTCTCTCTCTCTCTCTCTCTCTCTCTCTCTCTCTCTCTCTCTCTCTCTCTCTCTCTCTCTCTCTCTCTCTCTCTCTCTCTCTCTAACAAAGTGCAAATGGTCGTACAAAAGGGAAAATAAATTAGCACAAATATGGGTTGTATTTACAATGGAGTTTGTTCTTCACTGGTTGACCTTTTCTTGTGGCAGCAGGTCAATCTTGCTGCTATGATGGCACACTGTGGAATTTCAGCCAGTAGATATGGGAGTTTATCAAAATTGGATTTGCTTTTGAATTCTTTGTGGATCTGTGTAATCTGAGGGAAATATGTCTCTCTAATATGGTTATACATTTGGCATGAGGTTAGAAAGTGCAGCTCAGTTTCCACCTCATTTTGTGGGCAGTGAGCACATAGCCTGTCTTCTCTTGAGAGCCAGGTCTGCCCTCTGCGGCCTTTCTCAATAGCAAGGCTATGCTCACTGAGTCTGTACATAGTCAAAGCTTTCCTTAAGTTTGGGTCAGTCACAGTGGTCAGGTATTCTGCCACTGTGTACTCTCTGTTTAAGGCCAAATAGCATTCTAGTTTGCTCTGTTTTTTTGTTAATTCTTTCCAATGTGTCAAGTAATTATATTTTTGTTTACTCATGATTTAGTTGGGTCTAATTGTGCTGTTGTCCTTCGGGCTCTGTGGGGTGTGTTTGTGTTTGTGAACAGAGCCCCAGGACCAGCTTGCTTAGGGGACTCTTCTCCAGGTTCATCTCTCTGTAGGTTATGGCTTTGTTATGGAAGGTTTGGGAATCGCTTCCGTTTAGGTGGTTGTAGAATTTAACGGCTCTTTTCTGGATTTTGATCATTAGTGGATATCGGCCTAATTCTGCTCTGCATGCATTTCTTGGTGTTCTACATTGTACACGGAGGATATTTTTGCAGAATTCTGCATGCAGTCTCATTTTGGTGTTTGTCACATTTTGTGAAGTCTTGGTTAGTGAGCGGACCCCAGACCTCACAACCATAAAGGGCAATGGGCTCTATGACTGATTCAAGTATTTTTAGCCAGATCCTAATTGGTATGTTGAAATTTATGTTGCTTTTGATGGCATAGAACTCCCTTCTTGCCTTGTCTCTCAGATCAATCACAGCTTTGTGGAAGTTACCTGTGGCACTGATGTTTAGGCCGAGGTATGTATCGTTTTTTTGTGTGCTCTAAGGCAACAGTGTCTAGATGGAATTTGCATTTGTGGTCCTGGCGACTGGACCTTTTTTGGAACACCATTATTTTGGTCTTACTGAGATTTACTGTCAGGGCCCAGGTCTGACAGAATCTGTGCAGAAGATCTAGGTGCTGCTGTAGGCCCTCCTTGGTTGGTGACAGAAGCACCAGATCATCAGCAAACAGTAGACATTTGACTTCGTATTCTAGTAGGGTGAGGCTGGGTGCTTCTGTCTATCTCTCTCTCTCTCTCTCTCTCTCTCTCTCTCTCTCTCTCTCTCTCTCTGTCTCTGCCTCTCTCTCTCTCCCTCTCTCTCTCCCTCTCTCTCCCTCTCTGTCTCTCTCTCTTTGTGTGTGTGTGTCTCTCTCTCTCTATCTGGTAGGCAAAACATAATGGTTACAAAGTGTTTCTCTCCGGTCTTTATTATTAAAAAATAAAATGATCAATTGTGTGTTGTGGTGTCTGTGGTTGTAGATGTGCTCTGGCTGGAAAGTCATGGAAATGAAGTGGAAAATTGAGTGATTAGGCAAATAGAAGCCTTATACGCGCAACACACATTACATCTGAATTTTCAGACAGGACATTTGTTTTCATCAAATTGTCATTGCACCATATCTGCTACTGCATTCATATATCTCATAATATTTGTTTTAAATACTGCAGTAAATGATGCAAACAAGTTTGGACTGAATCTAAATCTATACAGATACAGATGTGCTGTTAAAACGCCATAACTACTTACTGCACAGACAGACATTGTATTGTGTTCTGTTCTGCTAAATAGTTGTGTTTTTACCTAAATTAAACACATAATTATACTCACCATTTTATTTTCAATATCCTTCTCCATGATTACTGAAACAAATAGGTGGTTATATATTGTTTTAAATCTCCTGATATTTAATGATTCATGGGTAAATTAGATCTATTATCAATAACACTATCAGTCTTTACCCGAAAAGCAGTACGCCAGATTTAAACAACCAAAAGCAATTTTGCATACAAGAATTCCTGGACATGTTTGCTGAGTGCTCTTATCTGTTTGTCAGTTATTGTGCTGGTTAAAGAGCAGCAGCTCCACTGTATTGCAGAGGGAACAGGGGCATCTATCATGACCTTGCCATCTAGCCCAAATACTGACACTTGAGCAGGCAGAACAAATGGCAGCAATTTTCCTGTTTCATTTGTTGACCACTTGACAATGTGTTTCCCGGGCTGGGGCTCTGGGCAGATGAGCTCTCATTCAGGGCCAGCCTCTACCTCTATATCTGCCTCAGCTGCAGACATGCTGATGAACTGGGGCTCTGGGCAGATGAGCTCTCATTCAGGGCCAGCCTCTACCTCTATATCTGCCTCAGCTGCAGACATGCTGATGAACTGGGGCCCTGGGCAGATGAGCTCTCATTCAGGGCCAGCCTCTACCTCAATATCTGCCTCAGCTGCAGACATGCTGATGAACTGGGGCTCTGGGCAGATGAGCTCTCATTCAGGGCCAGCCTCTACCTCTATATCTGCCTCAGCTGCAGACATGCTGATGAACTGGGGCTCTGGGCAGATGAGCTCTCATTCAGGGCCAGCCTCTAATTTCTATATCTGCCTCAGCTGCAGACATGCTGATGAACTGGCCAGCAACAATAGCACAAGCAGAGAGAACACACACACACACACACACACACACACACACACACACACACACACACACACACACACACACACACACACACACACACACACGCACACACACACACACAAACACACACACACACACACTACACACACACACACACACACACACACACACACACACAATCTCACTCAATCGCCATCTCTCTCCTCCCGCTCTCTCCCCAACTTGGCTCTGGTCCATAAACCGTTAGCTCATCTCCCTCTCACCTTTGTCCTGCTCTCCTCATCTCTCTCTCGGCCTCCTCCTGCTCTCCTCATCTCCATTCCCCCCTCTCCATAGCATTCCCCCCTCTCCACAGCATTCCGCCTCTCCATAGCATTCCCCCCTCTCCATAGCATTCCCCCCTCTCCATTGAATTGCCCCCTCTCCATAGCATTCCCCCTCTCCATAGCATCCCCCCCTCTCCATAGCATTCCCCCCTCTCCATAGAATAGCTCCCTCTCCATAGCATTCCGCCTCTCCATAGCATTCCCCCTGTCCATAGCATTCCTCCTCTCCATAGCATTCCACCCTCTCCATAGCATTCCCCCTGTCCATAAAATTCCACCCTCTCCATAGCATTCCCCCCTCTCCATAGCATTCCACCCTCTCCATAGCATTCTACCGTCTCCACAGCATTCCCCCTCTCCATAGCATTCCCCCCTTTCCATAGCATTCCCCCCTCTCCATACAATTGCCCCCTCTCCATAGCATTTCCCCCTCTCCACAGCATTCCCCCCTCTCCATAGCATTTCCCCCTCTCCATAGCATTCCCCCTCTCCATAGCATTCCCCCTCTCCATAGCATTCCCCCCTTTCCATAGCATTCCTCCTCTCCATACAATTGCCCCCTCTCCATAGCATTCCCCCTCTCCATAGCATTTCCCCCTCTCCACAGCATTCCCCCTCTCCATAGCATTCCCCACTTTCCATAGAATTCCCCCCTCTCCATACAATTGCCCCCTCTCCATAGCATTCCCCCTCTACATAGCATTTCCCCCTCTCCACAGCATTCCCCCCTCTCCATAGCATTTCCCCCTCTCCATAGCATTCCCCCTCTCCATAGCATTCCCCCTCTCCATAGCATTCCCCCCTTTCCATAGCATTCCCCCCTCTCCATACAATTGCCCCCTCTCCATAGCATTCCCCCTCTCCATAGCATTTCCCCCTCTCCACAGCATTCCCCCCTCTCCATAGCATTCCCCCTCTACATAGCATTTCCCCCTCTCCACAGCATTCCCCCCTCTCCATAGCATTTCCCCCTCTCCATAGCATTCCCCCTCTCCATAGCATTCCCCCTCTCCATAGCATTCCCCCCTTTCCATAGCATTCCCCCCTCTCCATACAATTGCCCCCTCTCCATAGCATTCCCCCTCTCCATAGCATTTCCCCCTCTCCACAGCATTCCCCCCTCTCCATAGCATTTCCCCCTCTCCATAGCATTTCCCCCTCTCCATAGCATTCCCCCCTTTCCATAGCATTCCCCCTCTCCATACAATTGCCCCCTCTCCATAGCATTCCCCCTCTCCATAGCATTTCCCCCTCTCCACAGCATTCCCCCTATCCATAGCATTCCCCCCTTTCCATAGCATTCCCCCCTCTCCATACAATTGCCCCCTCTCCATAGCATTCCCCCTCTCCATAGCATTCCCCCCTCTCCATAGCATTTCCCCCTCTCCATAGCATTCCCCCTCTCCATAGCATTCCCCCTCTCCATAGCATTCCCCCCTTTCCATAGCATTCCCCCCTCTCCATACAATTGCCCCCTCTCCATAGCATTCCCCCTCTCCATAGCATTTCCCCCTCTCCATAGCATTCCCCCTCTCCATAGCATTCCCCCCTCTCCATAGCATTTCCCCCTCTCCATAGCATTTCCCCCTCTCCACAGCATTCCCCCCTCTCCATAGCATTTCCCCCTCTCCATAGCATTTCCCCCTCTCCACAGCATTCCCCCCTCTCCATAGCATTTCCCCCTCTCCATAGCATTTCCCCCTCTCCATAGCATTTCCCCCTCTCCATAGCATTTCCCCCTCTCCATAGCATTCCCCCTCTCCATAGCATTCCCCCCTTTCCATAGCATTCCCCCCTCTCCATACAATTGCCCCCTCTCCATAGCATTCCCCCTCTCCATAGCATTTCCCCCTCTCCACAGCATTCCCCCCTCTCCATAGCATTTCCCCCTCTCCATAGCATTTCCCCCTCTCCATAGCATTCCCCCCTTTCCATAGCATTCCCCCCTCTCCATACAATTGCCCCCTCTCCATAGCATTCCCCCTCTCCATAGCATTTCCCCCTCTCCACAGCATTCCCCCCTCTCCATAGCATTTCCCCCTCTCCATAGCATTCCCCCTCTCCATAGCATTCCCCCCTCTCCATAGCATTTCCCCCTCTCCATAGCATTTCCCCCTCTCCACAGCATTCCCCCCTCTCCATAGCATTTCCCCCTCTCCATAGCATTTCCCCCTCTCCACAGCATTCCCCCCTCTCCATAGCATTTCCCCCTCTCCATAGCATTTCCCCCTCTCCATAGCATTTCCCCCTCTCCATAGCATTTTCCCCTCTCCATAGCATTTCCCCCTCTCCATAGCATTCCCCCCTCTCCACAGCATTCCCCCCTCTCCATAGCATTTTCCCCTCTCCATAGCATTTCCCCCTCTCCATAGCATTCCCCCTCTCCATAACATTTTCCCCTCTCCATAGCATTTCCCCCTCCCCATAGCATTTCCCCATTTCCATACACCAGACAATGGGATCTGTAGCTTGCCACGGGGCTCCTCCAGACGATAGAGACTTTTCATGTCGTGGGCCTGAGGGAACCAAGGTAAATCCTACAACTTGGCAGACCCGCGTGCCAACCCAGGGATGCCAGCGTCCACCAGCATCGCAGCACTCTGCATTTTTAGCCTCTGCTGTATGGCTGCCTTCCACCTCACTTGCTTGAGCATGTTTTCATCCCCTCGTTTATTTCCTTATCCCTATTGTTCTACCTTTTTCTTTCTTAGTAATAAGTGAATGGGGTGAGTTCTCCTCTCTTTCACACATGAAAAAAAAAATGGGTTTGGCTACAGTAAATGAACACAATCCATTATCATAACTGCACTGGTTACCTTAAAAGGTAGCTCCATGCTTCTCTATCCTCCTCCCCCACCACTACAGTCCATCCCAGCCTGGCCACTGGAGCCTTGGTAGTGGTGGGTGGGGGGGTTGGGTGAATGGCAGCGCCATCTGCCCTCACCTTCACTAGGGGTGACCCCTCCACAGGTGGCACTCCCCTTCGCCTTATCGGGAGGGCAGCGGGGGCACAGGAAGGGGGCGGGCGTGTACATAAAGGGCGCTGGCATAAAGAGTGATGGGCCAGGGCACGCTGTCCGCTCCGCCGTTAAGTGTCCGTTCCCCCATTCTCCCTCCTCCACCTCCCTCCTCACATCCATCAATCCTTTATGGAATCATTTGCATATTGCATAGGCTGTGCTGATTTTATTGAGGTCGTTTTTATCAGTCCTCTGTGGCGGCCCCGACACAATAAATTCAGCTTACTCCAGGACAAGGATGACCTTTTTTCTCAAATCAAGCTGTTCCACGCTGAATCCACTCTGTCTCACCCACCTCCACCTTCCCCATGTTACTGTGTTTGTCTCATTTCTCGCTCCTGTCTGTCTGTCTGTCTGTCTGTCTGTCTGTCTGTCTGTCTGTCTGTCTGTTGCACACTTGCACTGAAGCATACAGGCATGTTCATACACACAGAGCTGCCACCACATTCATAGACACACGCAGACACACAAAACCAGATTTTCTTCAGTATGAAAAAGAAAATCAATAAAACACAAATGGTGTGGAATCCCCCCCACCTCCCCCCATACAAATAGACCCTGCAAGCATTGACTATTACACCAGTTTGAGTGTTGTTGGCTGTGAACACAGTTAGTGTTGGCTGTGTTGTCTGTCTGAACGTCCCCATTCGTTAGCTTAAAGCAACATCTGCTCTGGAGTCTGCACCTGCAACCCTCTCAGCCCTCTCCTCTTCTCCCTGATCCCCCTGCACTGATCTGAGACCTGATCTCAGGCAGCTGTTTTGGAGGATTAAGCCTCTTAAAACAAACTGCCCCCCTGGAGCTCGGAGCTCCACAGGGCCCAGGACAGGGGGCCAGCATGGATGCCCACTGAAAGTCATCATCCCTGGGGAGAGGTTCAGAGAGAGGCCCCTGTGCAGTCTCATGTTCCCCAGCCCCCAGATTCAAGAGGAGGGAGTTTTATGTAGCACAGTAACTGGAATACAACGTTTACCTGAGTCAATGTCAATGTCACTTGCACCTATTTTGTTTACCACTAAACGATGACCCTGAGACATTGGGGTTGACATGAAGTTATGTCTCCTCTTTCTCAGTCAGGGTCACCATGCTGGAGGAGCTATTGATAGTGAACATATTAGAGGTATTGTAGATGCTAGGTTCAATCCAAACAAGTGATTGGGTTTCAAGGGTAAGTGAAAACAACAAAGTGAGAAAGTGATTTTAACTGAATACAGACCTTAGTGTCTCAGTGCAGTAATTTATCCAAAGACTAAGAGTAAACAGAACAGTTCCTTGTAGTGGAAAAGGTGGATTTTTCTTCTCAATTTCTAACCTTCTCCTCCTCCCTCTGTCCTTCCCATCTCTCCTCCCTCATTTCTTCATTTGTCTAGACGAGATCATCTCTGCAGATTTACTCACAAATTGATATCCAAACTGAACGTGCCATCTATCACACACATCTACCACGCTAAATGTGTCTATTTGCATCTCTCCTCTTCCCCAGTTCATTTAAGAAATACTAAAAAATCCATCTCTCTCCACAGTAAAATGGCAAGCACAGAGAGGAGGTGCGGGACAGCCGCAACTTGTTTCCCAAATTGTTCTAACAGGGAATCCAAATAGCCTAGCTTTCCCCTGGAGAGGAAGAGAGAGTAAAAGAGAGAGAGACTACAAAAATGACATTTAAGGATATAAATACTCAGAGACAGAACCAGAGACAGAACAAGAGACAGAACCAGAGACAGAAGCAGAGACAGAACCAGAGACAGAAGGAGAGACAGAACCAGAGACAGAACAAGAAACAGAACCAGAGACAGAACCAGAGACAGAACCAGAGACAGAAGCAGAGGCAGAAGCAGAGACAGAACCAGAGACAGAAGGAGAGACAGAACCAGAGACAGAACCAGAGACAGAAGCAGAGACAGAACCAGAGACAGAAGCAGAGACAGAAGCAGAGACAGAAGCAGAGACAGAACCAGAGACAGAAGCAGAGGCAGAACCAGAGACAGAAGCAGAGACAGAACCAGAGACAGAAGCAGAGACAGAACCAGAGACAGAAGCAGAGACAGAACCAGAGACAGAACCAGAGACAGAACCAGAGACAGAACCAGAGACTGAAGCAGAGACAGAACCAGAGACAGAAGCAGAGACAGAAGCAGAGACAGAAGCAGAGACAGAAACAGAGACAGAAGCAGAGACAGAAGCAGAGACAGAAACAGAGACCGAAGCAGAGACAGAAGCAGAGACAAAAGCAGAGACAGAAGCAGAGACAGAACCAGACAGAAGCAGAGACAGAACCAGAGACAGAAACAGAGGCAGAAGCAGAGACAGAACCAGAGACAGAAGCAGAGACAGAACCAGACAGAAGCAGAGACAGAAACAGACAGAACCAGAGACAGAACCAGAGACAGAAACAGAGGCAGAAGCAGAGACAGAAGCAGAGACAGAAGCAGAGACAGAACCAGACAGAAGCAGAGACAGAACCAGACAGAACCAAAGACGGAAGCAGAGACAGAAGCAGAGACAGAAGCAGAGACAGAAACAGAGACAGAAGCAGAGGCAGAAGCAGAGACAGAAGCAGAGACAGAAGCAGAGACAGAAGCAGAGACAGCCACCATGCAGGAAAAAGGCACCAGGTAATAACAGAATAAAATCATCTTCACTTTTGTTCCTATAAGAAGCCCCTCCCACTCACGGCATCACAATACTGTATCAATAATTGCTGGCCAAAATTAAACAAGTAAAACAATGAGCCCGATACGCTGCCTTTCCTCCAGATCAGTCTGTGCATTTTAAAAGAAGGTCACCATTCACCCCCCCACCCCCCACCCCCCCTCCCCTGTTGGATCAGTGACACGTGCGTGGCGCAAGCAGCTGACCTGAGTTTGAATTTAGAGTGTTCATTAATAGCATATTATGCCATATGCTCACTGCACTGTCTTACTCTAATGCTTGGCTCTGACTTGAGAATTTGTAATTAGTGATGGTATAATGAGGGTATTGGAGGGGCTAATACTGTGGAGCGCTGGAGGAGGAATAGATTTGCTCATTGTACTGTAGAAACACTAGACCATCGGGCCAGGGACCCGGCCACCAGAAAGCTACGTGCAACAACCACACACACCACAGTGGAGACATTGAACCCACCTTTCCCCAGTACTGACAACAACACAGTCCTCCATACCAGGCGACGCTGATTTCCCCACTAACACCACTACGCCATGTTTCAGTGGTACTAATTCATTCTTAGTCACAATGATCTTCATGGGCGGTTGTGAAGGACGGATGTTTCAGCTGTTCTTCTACTCCTTTATTTTGCTGCTGTGCTGCTGTCCCAGCACCTTCCCCTAATATGATGTCATAATTATGCAGTCCGTGCTAAATGCCTATTGTGTGGCTGGGGTGGCTGCTTGTAAGCATCAAAAGGACAGATTTTCCGAGACAGTAAATAAATACACACATTGTGTACTATACAGAGGAGCTATCGACACTGAAGGCATAAGTCAGATGCAATGCGCCGAGCAGACAATGACAATTATACACATCGGAATTGAAGAAAACTCAGGGGACTATGACGGACCCCTACAGCACAGTGAATCACAGGAACTCAATAGCAACATGGCAGATCACACTCATTTAAAGGGCAGGGGGTTGACAGAGATGTGTGTGAGTACTTCCACTAAGAGCCATTTGCTGACATGCACTCCTCATTGACAGGCAGAAGACTGTGTGTACAGCATCATTACACATTTTTCATATTCTCTAAAACACTTAAATAGTAGTTAGAAAAAGTTCAGAGCAGAGAAAAGCAGAGCAGAGCAGAGCAGAGCAGGCAGAGCAGAGCAGAGCAGAGCAGGGAGAGCAGAGCAGAGCAGAGCAGGCAGAGCAGAGCAGAGCAGGGAGAGCAGAGCAGGGAGAGCAGAGCAGAGCAGGCAGAGCAGAGCAGAGCAGAGCAGGGAGAGCAGAGCAGAGCAGGGAGAGCAGAGCAGAGCAGAGCAGAGCAGGGAGAGCAGAGCAGAGCAGGGAGAGCAGAGCAGGGAGAGCAGAGCAGGGAGAGCAGAGCAGAGCAGAGCAGAGCAGGGAGAGCAGACCAGAGCAGAGCAGGGAGAGCAGAGCAGAGCAGGGAGAGCAGAGCAGGGAGAGCAGAGCAGAGCAGGCAGAGCAGAGCAGAGCAGAGCAGGGAGAGCAGAGCACGCGGAGCAGAGCAGGCAGAGCGGAGCAGGCAGAGCAGAGCAGAGCAGGGAGAGCAGAGCAGGCAGAGCAGAGCAGGGAGAGCAGAGCAGGCAGAGCAGAGCAGAGCAGTCAGAGCGGAGCAGAGCAGTCAGATCAGGCAGAGCAGACCAGGCAGAGCAGGGAGAGCAGAGCAGAGCACGCGGATTAGAGCAGAGCAGAGCAGAGCAGAGCAGGGCAGGGCAGGCAAGGTAGAGCAGAGCTGGGCAGGCAGGGCAGAGCAGAGCAGAGCAGGGCAGGGCAGGGCAGGGCAGGGCAGGGCAGGGCAGGGCAGGGCAGGGCAGGACAGGGCAGGGCAGGGCAGGGCAGTTAGAGCAGAGCAGAGCAGGCAGAGCAAAGCAGAGCAGACACAGTGTGAAATAAATTTAACCCGCGGTCCCTGCACATGACATTGCACATAAATATTCAATAAATTAGCCTGGGCTGTTTTATACAGTAGATTGATCAGTCATCTCTCGGCAACCCTGTGACAGGCAATGCTGGGGCTGAAATATTAATGCTGACAAATTAGGGATTTCTGAGTAAATTATGTCAAATTGCACGGCTTCACTCAAATTTACTCCCTGGCACGAGGGACATTTGCCGGCGCGGTAATGCACTTCCTACCCTCACGCCCCTGCACCATCCCTCCCTCCTCCTCGCTTCTGCCTCAAAATGACATTCATTATTTTATCGTTAAGCAGGTGTCCTTCTTTCCTGGTGCCCGGGCAGCGAAAGAAAAGGAAGAGCAAAAAAGGAGGGGGAGAAAAATGTACCTCTGAAGGGCCAACCATGTGCATGTCCCACATCTGTGTAGTTCATCAACTATGTCTGCACAACGCATCACCGGGTGCAAACTACCTGCCCTCCAGGACACCTACAGCACCCGATGTCACAGGTAGGTCAAAAAGATCATCAAGGACAACAACCACCTGAGCCACTGCCTGTTCACCCTGCTTCCATCCAGAAAGCGAGGTCAGTACAGGTGCATCAAGCTGGGACCGAGAGACTGAAAAACAGCTTCTATCTCAAGGCCATCAGACTAACTCAAGGCCATCACTAACTCAGAGAGGCTGGTGCCTACATTGAGACCCAATCACTGGCCACTTTAATAAATGGATGACTTAATGGATGACTTAATGCAATTTGATTTATGTGCTTGTCCCACATCTGTGTCGTTCATCTCTAAAGGGACACTATGTGCTTGTCCCACATCTGTGTCGTTCATCTCTAAAGGGACACTATGTGCTTGTCCCACATCTGTGTCGTTCATCTCTAAAGGGACACTATGTGCTTGTCCCACATCTGTGTCGTTCATCTCTAAAGGGACACTATGTGCTTGTCCCACATCTGTGTCGTTCATCTCTAAAGGGACACTATGTGCTTGTCCCACATCTGTGTCGTTCATCTCTAAAGGAACACTATGTGCTTGTCCCACATCTGTGTCGTTCATCTCTAAAGGGACACTATGTGCTTGTCCCACATCTGTGTCGTTCATCTCTAAAGGGACACTATGTGACGTCCTACATCTGTGTAGTTCATCTCTAAAGGGACACTATGTGCTTGTCCCACATGTGTGTCGTTCATCTCTAAAGGGACACTATGTACTTGTCCCACATCTGTGTCGTTCATCTCTAAAGGGACAATATGTGCTTGTCCCACATCTGTGTCGTTCATCTCTAAAGGGACACTATGTGCTTGTCCCACATCTGTGTAGTTAATCTCTAAAGGGACACTATGTGCTTGTCCTACATCTGTGTAGTTCATCTCTAAAGGGACACTATGTGCTTGTCCCACATCTGTGTAGTTCATCTCTAAAGGGACACTATGTGCTTGTCCCACATCTGTGTAGTTCATCTCTAAAGGGACACTATGTGACGTCCTACATCTGTGTAGTTCATCTCTAAAGGGACACTATGTGCTTGTCCCACATTTGTGTAGTTCATTGTGACAATTGGAGTTGAGATTTGTGACTGGGTGGAAAGCTCCCATTTAAAAGCATGAATGTGTGTGTGTGTGTGTGTGTGTGTGTGCTTGTGGGCATGGGCGTCTCTGTGATGGTGTGTGTGTTGTGGAATGATGAGGGGTTGTGTGTGTGTGGGGTGGGGGTTATTGGTTGTACTCTGGACTGAGATACTCTGAGAACCCAGTTGGAGATGGCTGTGTGTGCAGGACAGGGCGGAATGTGACAGGGTCTCAGGGGAAATACACCTGCATGTCTGAGGTGGTCCCCACTTGGTCAGGAGAAGATCTCTACAAGCTCCTATCACATATCACAGCATTATTACGTAGCAGAGCTCGGAGAGATACTTGAGAATATGTAGGGCTACAGATAAATACATGATTTTATACACTGAGTGTACAAAACATTAGGAACACCTTCCTAATATTGAGTTTAACCCCCTTTTGCCCTGAGAACAGCCTCAATTCGTTGAGGCATGGACTCTACAAGGTGTCAAAAGTGTTCACCAGGGATGCTGGCCCATGTTGACTCCAATGCTTCCCACAGTTGTGTCAAAATGTCTGGATATCCTTTTGGTGATGGACCATGCTTGATACACACAGGAAACTGTTGAGCATGAAAAACCCAGGAGCTTTGCAGTTCTTGACACACTCAAACTGGTGTGCCTGGCACCTGCTACCATTCCCCGTTCAAAGGCACTTAAATATTTTGCCATGCACATTCATCCTTCTTTACCCTGTCTCCTCCCCTTCATCTACCCTGATTGAAGTGGATTTAACAGGTGATAGCTTTCATAGCTTTCACCTGTATTCACCTGGTCAGTCTATGTCATGGAAAGAGCAGGTGTTCCTAATGTTTTATGCACTCAGTGTATTTGATTACTGAGAAGTATAGGAGAATATAGAAGCGTACTGAGAATTGCATTACACTATACACTGAGTGCACAAACACTGCTGGGTTTTTCACATTCAACTGTTTTTTGTGTGTATCAAGAAGGGTCCACCACCCAAAGGCAGGCCAGTAGTCCAAAAGGGCTCAGGCTACATTTAGTCAACTGACAGTCCAGTACAACATTGGTGCCTATAGGCCCATAAAAGAATGCCCAACTCGTTGTACCTTGACCTTACAGAGTTCCACTTCTTTCAGCAAAAAAAAAACAAGAAACTGCGGTTGTAATGGGATAAGAAACAAAAACACTGGACACTGGAGAATTGGAAAAACATTGCCTGGTTTGATAAATCCCGGGTCCTGCTGTTTCATGCTGATGGGAGAACTAGGGTATGGAGAAAACCACATGAGTACATACGTCCATCATGTCAATATTACAAGGCTGGTGGTGGTGGTGTGATGGTGTGGTGTTTTCAGAGCACACATTGGACCCCTTGATAGAAGTGGAGCAACGTTTGAATGCCAACCAACGGATATCTGAACATCATTGCCAATCAGGTGCTTCCCCTCATGGCAGCAGTGTATCGATCTGCCAAAGGATTTTTTCCCACACGATAATTCCCCATGCCACAAGGCTAGGATTGTCCAGGAATGGTTCCACAAACATGAAAGTCCATTCGGCTTCACTGCAGTGGCCTGCCCAGTCACCAGATCTCAATCCAATTGAGCGTCTGTGGGATGAGATGGAACAAGCTATTCGGAGTCTCCTTAATGTTTTGTAAACTCAGTGTGTGTCGGACCATTGAAAATGCCTCCGAATATAAGATATCACTGAGAAATACTCAAGTATTCATCAGAGGACTGCAACTGGATGTATGAAATCATATGAATGTGGAAAAATGCATGAGAACACTTGAGAGCAGTGCTCAATGTATTCTCAGCCAGCTGCCTTTGCCACTGCCTATGTCAAATCATGACATTACTCAAACCATGGGACAACATGTTTTAAAACTCCTTTACTCTCATTAAAAACATACAAGTCTATCTCAACTTTACTCAGCAATGTCAGGGCTTATGGACATCAACAAGCATTCTTCTGAAAATGACCCCTCATGGTCCAGATTTCTGTTGTGGAATGTGTGCTGGGTGTTGAAACGCTGAGTAAGACACACTGTACAGCATTGCTCTTAGATATGCATAGGTCCTAGGATTGACCTGTGTGGTATTAGAGGGGGGGAGAGAGAAGGCCCTGCTCAGCAATAATGTCTGGTTCATCTGCTGCTAGTCAGCCTGTAATGAATGAGTCCCCAGTGTGAGATCAATAGATCGGTGAGAAATCATCCGCCGCCCGACAGCGAAAGATGAGCAGGGAGCCACTCTGTCGATAAACATTGCCATGGACCCCCCTCAATACCCCTGCCACACCTTTTTCCTGGGATTCCTGTGTTGGGTCAGCACTACATGTTTTATCCCTGAGCCCAATGCAGGAAGGACTGTGGGGGACACACACAGACAAACACACACACGCACAAACACATTCCAAACTATCATGTGACTAGCAACAGCCCCTCAGCCTGTCCTGCTGTACTGAGTATACCTCTCTGCAAGTATGGGGCTGTGAGCAATCCAGCCTGAAACACCCCTCTCTGACATGATCAGGAGAGCAGCACCTGACTTCAAGCAGTGTTGAGTCCCTACAACGGTGGCCATGGCCGTCTCTGTATTTGAGGCAAAGTTACATGCTTTCTCTTGACATTTGTTGTGGGGAATGTGTGAAAGCTCAGGACTGGGGCTGATATCACCTGTCTATACAAAGACCCACTCTTTGGTTTGAGATGAAATAGTAAGAGCTCAGAGGAACCCGGATAAAACTTTTAAATGTGTGTAGCCGTGTGTATGTGTGTGTCTGTCATCTCCCTTAGACCCTACCTCCAATAATGAAATAATGAAGCCGGGGCTCTGGAGATGACTCCTACTCCCCCCCGTGCAAATAAAAATATCTAAACACAAAAGGAAGACAGAAAAAAAGTAGTAAAAAATAAGGAAAATATCTGTGGTTCAACTGTCAGTTGTGGTGATGAATGGAAATGGACCACTCTCCTCTCGCTGCTCTTAATGCAATCACTTCAGCACGGCACAGCTGCCATCTTTGATGCTGGCCCGTTTTTGTCAATTCGGAGCAAATTACCCCGTCAGAACCCAGCGGCGCCTGTCCGTCAGAGGGATGTCGCAGAGACAGGTGACTGACAAGAGGCACAAGGGAAAACAACCAGAGGAGGGGATGGGGGGAGAAGGAGAAGGGGGGAGATTGAGAGGAAGAGGGAAAGTGAGGGGGAGAGGGGGAGAGGGGGAGAGGGGTTGAGGGGATGGGGAGAAGGAGAAGGAAAGAGATTGAGAGGAAGAGGGAAAGTGAGGGGGAGAGGGGGAGAGGGGGAGAGGGGGAGAGGGGGAAGGAGGGAGATTGAGAGGAAGAGGAAAAGTGAGGGGGAGAGGGGGAGAAGGAGAAGGAGGGAGATTGAGAGGAAGAGGGAAAGTGAGGGGGAGAGGGGGAGAGGGGGAGAAGGAGAAGGAGGGAGATTGAGAGGAAGAGGGAAAGTGAGGGGGAGAGGGGGAGAAGGAGAAGGAGGGAGATTGAGAGGAAGAGGGAAAGTGAGGGGAGAGGGGGAGAGGGGGAGAGGGGATGGGGAGAAGGAGAAGGAGGGAGATTGAGAGGAAGAGGAAAAGTGAGGGGGAGAGGGGGAGAAGGAGAAGGAGGGAGATTGAGAGGAAGAGGGAAAGTGAGGGGGAGAGGGGGAGAGGGGGAGAAGGAGAACGAGGGAGATTGAGAGGAAGAGGGAAAGTGAGGGGGAGAGGGGGAGAGGGGGAGAGGGGATGGGGAGAAGGAGAAGGAGGGAGATTGAGAGGAAGAGGAAAAGTGAGGGGGAGAGGCGGAGAAGGAGAAGGAGGGAGATTGAGAGGAAGAGGGAAAGTGAGGGGGAGAGGGGGAGAGGGGGAGAGGGGGGGAAGGAGAAGGAGGGAGATTGAGAGGAAGAGGAAAAGTGAGGGGGAGAGGGGGAGAGGGGGAGAGGGGATGGGGAGAAGGAGAAGGAGGGAGATTGAGAGGAAGAGGGAAAGTGAGGGGGAGAGGGGGAGAGGGGGAGAGGGGATGGGGAGAAGGAGAAGGAGGGAGATTGAGAGGAAGAGGGAAAGAGAGGGGGAGAGGGGGAGAAGGAGAAGGAGGGAGATTGAGAGGAAGAATGAAAGAGAAGGGGAGAGGGGGAGAGGGGGAGAGGGGGAAAGGCAAAGGGAGAAATAAAATGAGCAGAGGGCAAAAAATCAAAAAGGGGGTATGTTTTACCCATCGTCCCTTGGGCATGGCAATATCAAGTCAATCTGGGGGCTAATTCATGTCAGGGCTTGAATCCTATCTCCTTGAGAGGCGAGCAGAAGGTTGATGAAGTTGGATGCACAGGATGATAGGGCACAACAATTGCTGGCAGGAATAAAGGCCGGTACCAGGAAGCCCTCTTTCCTCTCTGAGAGCATACTTCTGACCTTGACCTTGTCCTTGCCACTCACAACTTTCTCTCTCTCACTCCCTCATTCCTCTCCTATTCACAATACATTTTCTCATTCTGTGGCTACCAGTGAATTTGGACCATCAGGGAATACTTTTTTCTTCCCAAAGTGTGTTTTGACAAAATACTGTAATCGTAAAAGGTGAGTTAGTGTATGAACATATAATATTACAATGCGCTAAACATGCTAGTTGGTGCGAATTACATTCAGGGGGGAGAAAAGAGTGATCCCATTATTCGTCAGAGGTGTAGACAGCCCCACTATTAATGATATCTAATGAGGTAGAGGATTTGGTCTGTTTTTGACGGGCATGTGGACAGGACCCCCTTTGTCTCTGTCGCAGCCCCGCCCCTCCAACTGGCTCATCTCTTGTGCTCTGCTCCATCTTCACTCTCTACTGCACGTGCTCAGAGCGAGTGAGACGCCGGCGATATGTGTTACCACGGAGGTACCGGCAGCTGCCAACAGGTACACGGCAGCAGGGTTTACCACAGACTGGCAGGGGGTAGCCTAATGCACCTCTCTCCCAAACGCCTCCCCCCAAACCCCCTTGCTTTCCGACAACACATTAACGCATGGTGCAACCTCAGAATCGCAAAGAAACGGCAGAAAAATAAGCACTTGAATTTAGAATCAGACACGCAGCGAACACAAAACCCATGAAAAGGGAGGGAGGTGGATTTTGGTTCTGTCTCTGTATTTGTATGAAGGCTTTGATAAGAAAACAAACATTCTGCAGGTCCGTTGCACTCTGTTTGGTGAACTACTGGGTTATTGAGGGAGCCCAGTCAAGGAGTGAGAGAGAAAGTGAAAAAGAGAGGGAGAAAAATAGCTAGAGATTAACAGATGAAAGGAGAGAAAGACAGAAAGAGAGAAACAGAAGATGATGGATAAAAGTGAGAGAAATAGAAAGAAAGGGAGAGAGAGCGAGAGGGAGAGAGGATAGAGGTAAGAGAGCTATGTTGTGAGCACCCAGAGTGGTGGTGGTCAGTCAGAGAGTCCCAGACACTTAAAACTCCTGACCTTTCACAGCGGCCCATCATGGATAAAGATAATTAGCCCAGTCAACTCAGACTACCCCTCTCACTCCCCCCTCTGCCTCCATCTAAACCCCAGCACCCAAATAGAGTTCACTTCTAAAATAAACCCCAGCCACAGACACATACTGCGATTAACAGTGTCTCGTCCTTTCTCTCAAAACAGCAACACACATGGACCGACACCTGACACACTTTCACGGACAAAATTACACACCCAGGAACTGAACTGGCATCTAGCTTTCCAGCTTCTATCACCCTCTCTGTCTTGCTTCTGCCAATTCTCTGTCTGTCTGTCTGTCTGTCTGTCTGTCTGTCTGTCTGTCTGTCTGTCTGTCTGTCTGTCTCTGTCTCTCTCTCTCTCTCTCTCTCTCTCTCTCTCTCTCCAATGCAGTTCAGATGTAGTGCTAATGCAGTGGTGGATTAGGACGTGAAAATATCCAAAGTTGTGTTTTTCTTCTTAATTATGGCAGATCAAGAGATTTAGCATTCCCTCTCAAGACCACAACTGTCAAAACAGTGGGCAGGAAAAGCTAGCTCTCCTCCCACCTCTCCTTAAACATTTCCCCCTTCCTCCTCCCTACTTCCCCTCAGCCTTTGAGCCGGTGCCACGGCCCACCCTTTCAAATTCATGAATGCAGAGCTGTGTGAGTGGGCATATTTTAAAAACATGCATGTTTGTGTGGGGGCGCAAGGTTGGAAGGGGGTTTGTGTGGGTGTCAGTCCAACATGGCAGGTGACAGTTGCTCATCACATTTCATTTTTTTTGTCGATAACAAAGTTTAGATTTGTTAGTTAGGCATTTAGGTGAGCACTGTGTGAGGCACCTGAACTGTGTCTGCCCTCAAGTTCAGCCTTGAAGAAACAGCAGCTGTCTGCTACTTGCCTGCCTTCTCTCTGTCTCTCCATCTACTGTGAGAATCACATCCCTTAACCTGCATGTCCCTCTGTAACCTCTGACCTTAACCTCTGCACTAATACCTTGAGCTACCAATGTCATGGCCGGACGGGTTGGCAGCAGGGCCCTCTAACGTTCTCTCCCTCTCTCTCCCACCCCTCCCCCATACCTCCATCCAACCTTCATCCAACCCCCATGGCACACAGACAGATAAATGATTTCTATTTGTCCTCTGCGGCGAGGAAAGAAGTTACCGATACAATCCGCCAAATGATGTCAAGGATTTGTCAGCAAAGCTTATGAATGACAAAAACACCCCCAACCACCCCTCCAACACCCTTCCAACATCTCTGCAGGCCAGGAAGATTGAGAGCCAGGACACTTTATTGATTCTACCCTCCCTCACCACCTCCCCCATCGCCCTCACCTTCTTAAATGGAAGCTAGGGCTACAAAGGAGAGAGCGCCAGCTTTTGTGTTCAAAATGTGTCTAAAAGCTGTCTGTCTGTGGGGTTTAGGAAGGTAGGGATTGAATTTGATATTAAGATCTAACACTGGCTTCCAGCAGTTCTGTTCTGACTAAAGGAGGGGGGGACGCTGTCTGGCTGGATGGGATCACATCTCCCCTTGCTTCCCCTTCCTTTGCCCTGTTGTTTGGGAGAAAGATCAGGCAGATGGATGACTGGAATATGGATCAACTTTGTGGAATTGACAAAGGGAGGCGTGGGGTGGGACGGTAGGGCAGAGCCGATGGCATTGAGCAACATCCTGACGGTGGGTGCAATGCCTTGGCCATGCAGGCTCTGGGGCTGACAGAAAAGAGGAGAGGACAAGTAGACGGGGAAGGCAAGATAATCTGTCTGGCAGATGCTGCAGAATAGAGAGCAAACAAATCAGGGATGGAGAAAGGAGAAGAAGGGGGTTTGAGGATGACAAGAGAGGACATTGGAAAGGTGATGTGCAGTGTTAAATGAAATCCATATAATTCATGTCTAGTTTTAATCCCAATTAAAGAGTCCATAGCAGAGTACTATTCTGTACAATGCGTCCAAAATATAACCAAAGTATGGTTATTGCCACTGCACCTATTAATGTGATTTGTTAAACTCAGGTTGTGAGGGAGTCTCAGGTTATACACATTCTTCCCTCTGCCCTATCCTGTCCTGTTCTCTTCGCATTACAGGAGAACACACACGGACTCCCTCCCATCTCCTGAGGTAAAGCTCTTTGGCAAACACTGCTCTGATTAAAACAAACAGGCCAGTGAGCCTCTCTGTCGGGGGGCGACAGGGCAAATAGGCCCGACGCAGCAGGAGGGCCTGAGACAGAAGCAGCACCACACTACAGACAGACAGTACTGCAATGAGTCACAACGAGGTAGCACAGCTCTGAGGGGCTGAGACAAAGACAGGTCGCAGACGGAGGTGAGTCACAGACACCACAGTTAGGGATTAGTACTAGCAGTCAGTTACAGACAGTACAGAGTTAACCTTCTTGAGGGCACAAACTGCCACAAAGTCACTAACAGTGATCCGTCACTAGCGGTTACAGACAATATAGAGCAAAACAAAACAATAGGGGAGTCACAAACTTAACATTCACAGACTAAACAAAACAACAGTGTTGGAAAAAGTACCCAATATTCATACTTGAGTAAATGTAAAGATGCCTTAATAGAAAATGAATCAAGTAAAAGTGAAAGTCAACCAGTAAAATACCACTTGAGTAAAAGTCTAAAGGTATTTGGTTTTAGATATACTTAAGTATCAAAAGTAAAAGTATAAAACGTTTCAAATTCCTCATGTAAAGCAAACCAGATGTCATCAGTTTCTTGTTTTTTAAATGTACAGATAGCCAGGGGCATGGTCCAACACTCTGACATAATTTACAAATGAAGTGTGTTTATGTGTTTAGTGAGTCCACCAAATCAGAGGCAGTAGGGAGGACCAGGGATGTTCTCTTGATAAGTGTGTGAATTAGGCCATTTTCCTGTCCTGCTAAGCATTAAAAATGTAACAAGTACTTTTGCTTGTCAGGGAAAATGTATGGAGTAAAAAGTACATACTTTTTTAGGAATGTAATGAAGAAAAAGTAAAAGTTGTCAAAAATATAAATAGTAAAGTGCAGATACCCCCAAAAATGACTTAAGTAGTACTTTAAACTATTTTTACTTAAGTACTTTACACCACTGCAAAACAGTCACATACTAAACAAAACATTCACAGACTAAACAAAACATTCACAGACTAAACAAAACATTCACAGACTAAACAAAACGTTCACAGACTAAGCAAAACAGTCACAGACTAAACAAAACAGTCACAGACTAAACAAAACATTCACAGACTAAACAAAACATTCACAGACTAAACAAAACGTTCACAGACTAAGCAAAAC
Organism: Oncorhynchus clarkii lewisi; assembly: GCF_045791955.1. NCBI lineage: Eukaryota > Metazoa > Chordata > Actinopteri > Salmoniformes > Salmonidae > Oncorhynchus > Oncorhynchus clarkii. Next base: position 25,335,037 of record NC_092170.1, read on the forward strand.
AGTCACAGACTAAACAAAACAGTCACAGACTAAACAAAACAGTCACATACTAAACAAAACATTCACAGACTAAACAAAACATTCACAGACTAAACAAAACATTCACAGACTAAACAAAACATTCACAGACTAAGCAAAACAGTCACAGACTAAACAAAACATTCACAGACTAAACAAAACAGTCACAGACTAAACAAAACAGTCACAGACTAAACAAAACGTTCACAGACTAAGCAAAACAGTCACAGACTAAACAAAACAGTCACAGACTAAACCAAACTGTCACAGACTAAACAAAACATTCACAGACTAAACCAAACTGTCACAGAGTCATTGAGTGGTCGAGTCACAGAACTCTTTACACAATGGACCTGACCCTGGTGGTATTTTATGTTTTGTTATCTTCAGGCCTGTCTACAACCTCAGTGTCCTGAGCAGAAAGGGGAGTAGTGGGGGCTACCTAGTGAGATGGAGGAGGTGAAAGGGGAAGGGGGGAATTAGACCATCATACAAATGGCTGTCATTTCTCGATGCACTCAATGGTTTTAATGTATTGGCTTAAAACAGCACGGGATCCTGCCAAGATTAAGTATTGGATCTCAAGGCATTAGGCGAGCATGTGAAATCACTCTCGATGGTCTCATTCTCCCCTAATTCAATTAGGCTCTTTCCCAGAGCAGAGCATGCTGGGACCAGGGATTCTCTCTCTTTTTTCCCAAGGAGATGAGTAGTGCAGACCAAGGCTGTGTGCGCGAGGTGTTGGGGCTAAAACCCGTATTTCTGTCCCTAACACCACCCTCCATCCCTTTCTCCCCCTCTCTCTCTCTCCCCCTGCCCTCTCCGCAGGCTAGCACCCCGATAAACATCTGATGCCGAGGGGTCAGCCAGAGTCCCATGACATCATCACGGCAGAGAACAGAGCAGCTCTCTCTCAGCCAATCAGAGCACAGCTGTGCTGAGGTCAGCTCTATTGGGCCATGATGTCATGTATGTAGCTGGCAGGATAGAATAGGGCAAGGGGGCGCTACGCTGTGATTGGCTGGGAATCACCATTTAGAACGGTGTTATTTTCATTAACTCTATCATGGTTTTATTACATTATTAAGGGGATTAAAACTGAATTGTAACGAGGCATAAGGAACAAAGTGAGGTCATAAAGAAGTGAGTTTAACCTAGAGTGAAAAGGGCTCTAAACTGCATAGCTTGAAAGTTTACCTAAAGTTGACACTTGGACTGGACAGTGCTTTACTTTGACTAGGACTGTAGCCACTGTGGTGCTGAGTTTCAGTAGTAACACTCCTGAGAGCTGACATTATGAAGGCTGACTGCACATTGGCGAGACAACCTCTGACCCTGCAGGCAACTTCCATGACCTGTTCCTCACCTCCGATTGACCTCTGGACTGTGAAAACACACACATAAACACACACACATTCTCTCACCCTCTCTCCTTTCCCCATTAAGTATCCCCCATTCATATTTACAGAGGCTTACAAACAGGGCTGCGTCGTTTGGCTGCTTCTCCTTGGCTACCCAGTCCGTCTGCCACTTATCTGAAGGATTACTGCAGTGGGGCCAGCTACCACAGATTAGAGACAAAGGCCAAATTAAAACAGGGGCTATCAACAAACACAGGGACAAGACGACAGGGAGCTGATCCAATTACACCGATAACCCACAGAGCCTGGGCACTGGAAGAGACACTCTGAGCTGGGACAAACAGAGGTAAACACACACACAGATACACAGGGAGCGACAGAGAAACCACACACACACACAGATACACAGGGAGCGACAGAGAAACCACACACACACAGCTACACAGGGAGCGACAGAGAAACCACACACACACAGATACACAGGGAGCGACAGAGAAACCACACACACACAGATACACAGGGAGCGACAGAGAAACCACACACACACAGATACTCTAGCCAGGCAGCCACCTTGCCAAGTAAGGGTCACAGGCGACAAATGTGCATAGACAAAAGCTCCATTGGTTTTTGCCAAATACCTATGTTTCAGCATTGGTTAATTTTATAAGTGCTATATAGATCATAGTGAGTGAGGCCTGTAAGATCCAATATGACTTGTTGTACTTGTAATAATACCTTGTAACAATAGCTTGAGATGGTTTTGTTGTACAGTACTGTACACTGAGTGTACAAAACATTGGGAACAACTTCCTAATATTGAGCTGCATCCTCCCCCTGTCACGTTCTGACCTCTATTTCCTTTGTTTTGCATTTATTTAGTATGGTCAGGGCGTGAGTTGGGTGGGCAGTCTATGTTTGTTTTTCTATGTTTTGGGTCAGTTCTATGTTTTCGGCCTAGTATGGTTCTCAATCAGAGGCAGGTGTCATTAGTTGTCTCTGATTGAGAATCATACTTAGGTAGCCTGGGTTTCACTGTTTGTTGGTGGGTGATTGTTCCTGTTTTTGTGTTTTGCACCAGACAGGGCTGTTTTGAGTTCTCACGTTTCTTGTTTTGTTTTCGTTAGTTTGTTCATGTATAGTTTCGTAAATAAATACAATGATCAACCACCACGCTGCGCTTTGGTCCGCCTTTACTTCACAAGAGGAGAACCGTTACAGAATCACCCACCACAACAGGACCAAGCGGTGTGGTAATGGGCAAAGGAAAAGGCAGCAGCAGGAGCAGCGCGAGGAGGTATGGACATGGGAGGACGAACTAGACGGTAAAGGACCTTGGGCTCAGCCAGGAGAGTATCGCCGCCCCAAGGAAGAACGGGAGGCGGCGAAAGCGGAGAGGCGCTGGTATGAGGAGGCAGCGCGGCGTCGTGGATGGAAGCCCGGGAGTCAGCCCCAAAAATTTCTTGGGGGGGGGCTAACAGGGAGTATGGCTACGCCAGGTAGGAGACCTGAGCCAACTTCCTGTGGTTACCGGGGGGCTAGAGAGACCGGGCAGGCACCGTGTTATGCTGTGGAGCGCACGGTGTCCCCAGTGCGGGTGCACAGCCCGGTGCGGTACATTCCAGCTCCGCGTATCGGCCGGGCTAGAGTGGGCATCGAGCCAAGTGCCATGAAGCCGGCTCTACGCATCTGGTCTCCAGTGCGTCTCCTTGGGCCGGCTTACATGGCACCAGCCTTGCGCACGGTGTCCCCGGTTCGCCTGCATAGCCCAGTGCGGGCTATTCCACCTCGCCGCACGGGCAGGGCGACCGGGACCATTCAACCGGGTAAGGTTGGGCAGGCTCGGTGCTCAAGAGCTCCAGTGCGCCTGCACGGCCCGGTCTATCCGTCACCACCTCCACACCCCAGCCCTCCGGTGGCAGCTCCCCGTACCAGGCTGTCTCTCCGGCCCATCCGTCCAGAGCCTTCCTCCTCTCCAGCGCTGCCGGAGTCTCCCGCCTCTCCGGCGCTACCAGAGCCTTCCTCCTCTCCAGCGCTGCCGGAGTCTCCCGTCTGTCCGGCGCCTCTGCCGGAGCCTCCCGCCTGTCCGGCGCCGCTGCCGGAGCCTCCCGCCTGTCCGGCGCCTCTGCCGGAGCCTCCCGCCTGTCCGGCGCCTCTGCCGGAGCCTCCCGCCTGTCCGGCGCCTCTGCCGGAGCCTCCCGCCTGTCCGGCGCCTCTGCCGGAGCCGCCCGTCTGCCCAACGCCGCCAGCGCCGCCCGTCTGCCCAGCGCCGCCAACGCCGCCCGTCTGCCCAACGCCGCCAGCGCCGCCCGTCTGCCCAGCGCCGCCAGCGCCGCCCGTCTGCCCAGCGCCGCCAGTGCCGCCCGTCTGCCCAGCGCCGCCAGTGCCGCCCGTCTGCCCAGCGCCGCCAGTGCCGCCCGTCTGCCCAGCGCCGCCAGTGCCACCCGTCTGCCCAGCGCCGCCAGTGCCGCCCGTCTGCCCAGCGCCGCCAGTGCCGCCCGTCTGCCCAGCGCCGCCAGTGCCGCCCGTCTGCCAGGAGCCGCCAGTGCCGCCCGTCAGCCAGGGGCCGCCAGTGCCGCCCGTCAGCCAGGGGCCGCCAGTGCCGCCCGTCAGCCAGGGGCCGCCAGTGCCGCCAGTCAGCCAGGGGCCGCCAGTGCCGCCAGTCAACCAGGGGCCGCCAGTGCCGCCCGTCAGCCAGGGGCCGCCAGTGCCGCCAGTCAGCCAGGGGCCGCCAGTGTCGCCAGTCAACCAGGGGCCGCCAGTGCCGCCAGTCAGCCAGGTGCCGCCAGTCAGCCAGGGGCCGCTAGAGCCCCTCCGCCCGGAGCAGCTGCCCCTCCGTCCCGAGCAGCTGCCCCTCTGTCCCGAGCTGCTGCCGCCCCTCTGTCCCGAGCTGCTGCCGCCCCTCTGTCCCGAGCTGCTGCCGCCCCTCGGTCCCGAGCAGCTGCCGCCCCTCTGTCCCGAGCTGCTGCCGCCCCTCTGTCCCGAGCAGCTGCCGCCCCTCTGTCCCGAGCAGCTGCTTCACCTCTGTCCCGAGCTGCCCCTCTGTCCCAAGCAGCCCCTCTGTCCAGTGGGGTCATTGAGAGGGGTGGGCATGGGGAGTAAGCCACGGAGGCGGACAATACGGCGGACTAAGACAATGGCGAAGTGGGGTCCGCGTCCCGCGCCAGAGCCGCCACCGCGGACAGACGCCCACCCAGACCCTCCCCTATAGGTCAAGGTTTTGCGGCCGGAGTCCGCACCTTTGGGGGGGGGGGTACTGTCACGTTCTGACCTCTATTTCCTTTGTTTTGCATTTATTTAGTATGGTCAGGGCGTGAGTTGGGTGGGCAGTCTATGTTTGTTTTTCTATGTTTTGGGTCAGTTCTATGTTTTCGGCCTAGTATGGTTCTCAATCAGAGGCAGGTGTCATTAGTTGTCTCTGATTGAGAATCATACTTAGGTAGCCTGGGTTTCACTGTTTGTTGGTGGGTGATTGTTCCTGTTTTTGTGTTTTGCACCAGACAGGGCTGTTTTGAGTTCTCACGTTTCTTGTTTTGTTTTCGTTAGTTTGTTCATGTATAGTTTCGTAAATAAATACAATGAACAACCACCACGCTGCGCTTTGGTCCGCCTTTACTTCACAAGAGGAGAACCGTTACACCCCCTTTTGCCCTCAGAACAGCCTTAATTCGTCGAGGCATGGACAAGATGTCGAAAGCATTCCACAAGGATGCTGACCTGTGTTGACTAAAATACTTCCCACAGTTGTGTCAAGTTGGCTGGATGTACTTTGGGTGATGGACCATTCTTGATACACACGGGAAACTGTTGAGTGTGTAAAACCCAGCAGCATTGCAGTTCTTGGCACAAACTGTGTTGCGCCTGGCAACCACTACGATACCCATTCAAAGGCACTTGTCTTTTGTCTTGCCCATTCACCCTCTGAACGGCACACATATACAATCCATGTCTCAATTGTCTCGCTTAAAAAAAACGTATTTAACCCGTGTCCTCCCCTTCATCCCCAATGATTGAGGTGGATTTAACAAGTGACATCGATAAGGGATCATATCTTTCACCTGGATTTCACCTGGACAGACAGACAGTCATGCTAACCTCTATCTTTCCTCTAGGCCAATCCTCCACCAATTCATTACCGCCACAGCTCCATTGTGTTAATTGAAGCCATGCTAACGAGGCTCCTCTCCCGCGCTATAAAAGCAGAAGGAGTTGTCGCTCCCACTACCCTGGCTCTCCCTCCAGCTACACAGGTAATTGAATTGTGGCAGGGCTCTGGCTCTCGGTAAACTGGCTTGTTTTAATAACTTCACTAGATTACGTTTAATAAGTGTGCCTTAAACGCTCTTTTAGTCGGGCCGGGGTGGATGAGGAAGGGCAAATGTTATAATAGGAATGAGGAAAAGGGAGAAAAAAATGATCCAGACCCGCTTTGGGGACAGATGTAATCGCAGACGTCGGCGTATTGGCTTGTCTGTCTGTGAGCGCAGTTCAACTGTGGGACAATGGAGACTGCAGTGCAGAGGGAGATACTGTAGTGAAAGACTGCAGGGAAACTGACACTTTACAACTACAACTGGCTAAAAACCCTAAGCTTTATCTGAATGATACTATCATCATACTGACATTATTTTACCATACTAGCCTCACACGACATTATACAGCCCCCCATCTGTGACCATTTGCTGAAGATCATAACACCTTCTCGTATGTTTATAAAATATAAGTTAGTGGGCCATTAAAGGGTAATTGATGTGATTGTTTTGTCTGGATGCCGGTGCTTTGAGGTCAGCCTGGAATTCAAAGGGTCAAAGATGAGACTGGGGTCGTTTCTTATCAGTCTGGAGCCAATGGTTTGGTGTCAGTGAGAGGCAGGTGTCAGGCTTAGCGGTCTAGCCTGGCTTAGCCATGGTGAAGCAGGAACAAACAGTAGGTCTGGACAGGGAGAGAGAAGGGTCAAAATATCCTCCACAAAATAAACAAGCAGGGCAGAGACTGTGCCCCTGCCGCAAATGTAAAGATGCACAAGGCACGATGTCGGTAGAGCCATTACTACATCATGAAATTAAATCAAAAACTAAGGAATAACAATAACAATAACAATAATAACAATAAGCAGGAAGAAGATTAAAAGTAGGGTAAGAAATAATGGACTGGCACACGGTGAGGTGTAGAGACAAATAGAGAGACAGATACGCCAAGAAAGAAAAAGTAAAGGAAATACTGAGTCAGAAAAACAGAAAGAGAGAGAGAGACAGAGAGACAGAGAGAGAGAGAGAGAGAGAGAGAGAGAGAGAGAGAGAGAAAATAAATGAAGAAAGGGAGAGAGAGAGAGAGAGAGAGAGAGAGAGAAAGAGAGAGAGAGAAAATAAATGAAGAGAGAGAGAGAGAGAGAGAGAGAGAGAGAGAGAGAGAGAGAAAATAAATAAAGAAAGGGAGATAGAGAGAGAGAGAAAGAGAGAGAGAGAGAGAGAGAGAGAAAGAGAGAGAGAGAGAGACAGAGAGAGAGAGAGAGAGAGAGAGAGAAAGAGAGAGAGAGAGAAGGAGAGTGAGAGAGAGAGAGAAAATAAATGAAGAAATAGAGAGAGAGAGAGAGAGAGAGAGAGAGAGAGTGTGTGGACAAGCTGATCTGCAGTCAGCAGGGCTGTGTTTTGTGACACAAGGAGCAGTACCGCGATCACACAGACAGTGATTATCAGAATATTGTTTGTTGTCAGAGGAGAGACTGCTGGCGCAGGTAGTTATCTGAGGGGACAGACACACTGTGTGTGCGTGTGTGTGTGTGTGTGTGTGTGTGTCCGGGCTGGCTTTACCCGTCATCCCATTGGACAGGTGGCATCCCCAAGCCCTGTGATTAGTATGTCACCGTCTTTACATGTTGACAGGAACACACCACGCGCCACCCGCATCTGCATGCACATACTGTATAAACATAAATTCATCCTCCCGCCCTCCTCTCATCGGAACGATCACGGGATGTCCGTCTGCAGATCAATCAATCAATCAAATGTATTTAAAAAGCCCTTTTTACATCAGCAGATGTCACAAAGTGCTATACAGAAACCCAGCCTAAAACCCCAAACAGCAAGCAATGCAGATGTAGAAGCACACTGGCTAGGAAAAACTCTCTAGAAAGGCAGAAACCTAGAGAGGAACCAGGCTATGAAGGTTGGCCAGTCCTCTTCTGCCTGTGCCAGGTGGAGATTATAAGAGTACGTGGCCATTTAAGGCCAGATGGAGAGCTGTTGTTCGAGATGTTCGAGATGTTGAAATGTTCATAGACGACCAGCAGGGTCAAATAATAATCCGTGTTTGTAGAGTGTACAACAGGTACAACCTCAGGAGGAAATGTCAGTTGGCTTTTCATAGCTGAGCATTCAGAGGTCGAGACAGCAGGTGCGGTAGAGAGAGAGTAAAAAACAGCAGGTCCAGGACAAGGTAGCAGGTCCGGGACAAGGTAACACATCCGGTGAACAGGTCAGGGTTCCCTAGCCGCAGGCAGAACAGTTGAAACTGGAGCAGCAGCACGACCAGGTGGACTGGGGACAGCAAGGAGTCATCAGGCCAGGGAGTCCTGAGGCATGATCCTAGGGCTCAGGTCCTCCGGGGGGGGGGGGGGGGGGGGGGGGGGGAGAGAGAGAGAGAGATAGAATTAGAGGGAGCATATTTAAATTCACACAGGACACCAGGTAAGACAGGATAATTACACCAGATATAACAGACTGACCCCAGCCGCCCGGCAAAAAGACTATTGATATCTGCAGTTATCAGCGGAGAGACAGCTGGAGAGACAGCTGGACAGACAGCTGGAGAGACAGATGGAGAGACAGCTGGAGAGACAGCCTGAGAGACAGCTGGAGAGACAGCGGAGAGACAGCTGGAGAGACAGCTGGAGAGACAGCGGAGAGACAGCTGGAGAGACAGCTGGAGAGACAGCTGGAGAGACAGCGGAGAGACAGCTGGAGAGACAGCTGGAGAGACAGCGGAGAGACAGCGGAGAGACAGCTGGAGAGACAGCTGGAGAGACAGCTGGAGAGACAGCTGGAGAGACAGCTGGAGACAGCTGGAGAGACAGCTGGAGAGACAGCCTGAGAGACAGCTGGAGAGACAGCGGAGAGACAGCGGAGAGACAGCTGGAGAGACAGCTGGAGAGACAGCTGGAGAGACAGCGGAGAGACAGCTGGAGAGACAGCCGGAGAGACAGCTGGAGAGACAGCTGGAGAGACAGCTGGAGAGACAGCAGAGAGACAGCTGGAGAGACAGCTGGAAAGACAGCTGGAGAGACAGCTGGAGAGGCAGCTGGAGAGACAGCTGGAGAGACAGCTGGAGAGACAGCTGGAAAGACAGCTGGAGAGACAGCTGGAGAGGCAGCTGGAGAGACAGCCTGAGAGACAGCTGGAGAGACAGCTGGAGAGACAGCGGAGAGACAGCTGGAGAGACAGCTGGAAAGACAGCTGGAGAGACAGCTGGAGAGGCAGCTGGAGAGACAGCTGGAGAGACAGCTGGAGAGACAGCTGGAGAGACAGCTGGAAACATACAGACAGGAAACATTTTACAAAACCGTAAGAAACGTTTGAGCCATTCTTTTTTGTAATTCGTAATCTAATGTCTGTCCTGCATGCAAACAAGTTCTCATCAGAGAGAGCTCCCAGTGAAATGACAGCTAGTCAGCTAATGACAGCTAACTGATTCTAGAAGGGATCAATCCACAGTCTCTCTGGGGGATGATTGATTGGGAATTGAGCACAGAGACACTGTGGGAACACTCTCCATATTGTAAGTAATGGATGTTTTGCCTTCAGTGAGCTTGTGAGAGAGGAGAGATTGGCCTTTCCTCTTAGTTAAGAGAGCAGTGTCCTACATAGACTAGAGAAAACAACATTTTTACTCAATTAAAGAATTTGACTTGTTAATGGCACAGAATACTTCAAATAATGTATGTCTTGTCAGTGAATCTTTCCTCCAAAGAGAGCCTATCCAGTGCACTAAAACTGAGGAAAAGAGCCATGATCAATCTGAAGGTACTGCTTTTCCAACTCTGTGTGTGTTCAAGTCTGTACTTTGGTGGTCACACTTCTGTGTGTGTGTCCATCTATCCATCTGTCTCTTCTTGTGTGTGTGTGTGTGTGTGTGTGTGTGTGTATGTGTGTGTGTGTGTGTGTGTGTGTGTGTGTGTGTGTGTGTGTGTGTGTGTGTGTGTGTGTGTGTGTGTGTGTGTGCATGTGCGTGCGTGCGTGCGTGCGTGCGTGCGTGTGCATGTGTGTGTGTACTCTGGAGCAATAGATGTGGGTGGAGGTGAGTCTGTCAGAGTCAGGTCTGGTCAGCAGAGAGAGTGATTATGTCTGACCCTGTGTAGAAGAGGGGTCACAGTGGGTGTCAGATGGAGGAGTGAGACAGGGGCCGAACCCAGTTTGGCCCCACCTGCCACTGGAAGAGACACGCCTGTTAGCTTAGACGGAATTGCTTTTGGAATTGAAGGCACTTAGAAGGCTAACCCCTGGCTAACGTGGTACACCTGGTACAGACAGACTGCTGAGGACGACAGCCTGGTGGCCGAGCATGTTTTGAGGGCTATCTGACTATCTCGCTTCAGACACGTGGTTTTGGACTCCTGGCTTCGTACTCCTGGCTTTGTACTCTTGGCTTCGTACTCCTGGCTTTGTACTCCTGGCTTCGTACTCCTGGCTTCGGACTCCTGGCTTCGGTCTCCTGGCTTCGGTCTCCTGGCTTCGGACTCCTGGCTTCGGACTCCTGGTTTTGGACTCCTGGTTTTGGACTCCTGGCTTCGGACTCCTGGCTTCGTACTCCTGGCTTCGTACTCCTGGTTTCGGACTCCTGGTTTTGGACTCCTGACTTCAGACTCCTGGCTTTGTATTCCTGGCTTCGTACTCCTGGTTTCGGACTCCTGGTTTTGGACTCCTGGCTTCGGACTCCTGGCTTTGTACTCCTGGCTTTGTACTCCTGGCTTTGTATTCCTGGCTTCGTACTCCTGGTTTCGGACTCCTGGTTTTGGACTCCTGGCTTCGGACTCCCGATTTCAGACTCCTGGTTTTGGACTACTGGCTTCGGACTCCTGACTTCAGACTCCTGGCTTTGGACTCCTGGCTTCGGACTCCTGATTTCAGACTCCTGGTTTTGGACTCCTGGCTTCAGACACCTGGCTTCGTACTCCTGATTTCAGACTCCTGGTTTTAGACTCCTGGCTTCGGACTCCTGATTTCAGACTCCTGGTTTTGGACTCGCAGATGTGGACTCATCAGACCAAAGGACAGATTTCAACCGGTCTAATGTCCATTGCTCATATTTCTTGGCCTAAGCAAGTCTCTTATTATTATTAGTGTCCTTTAGTAGTGGTTTCTTTGCAGCAATTTGACCATGAAGGCCTGATTCACGCAGTCTCCACTGAACAGTTGATGTTGAGATGTGTCTTTTATTTGAACTCTATGAAGCATTTATTTGGGCTGCAATCTGAGGTGAAGTTAACTCTAATGAACTTATCCTCTGCAGTAGAGGTAACTCTGGGTCTTTCCTGTGGAGGTCCTCATGAGAGACAGTTTCATCAAAGCGCTTGATGGTTTTTGCAACTGCACAAAGTTCTTGACATTTTCTGTATTGACTGACCTTCATGTCTTAAAGAGTTTGCTTATTTGAGTTGTTCTTGCCATAATATGGACTTGGTCTTTTACCAAATAGGGCTATCTTCTGTATACCACCCCTACCTTGTCAAAACACAACTGAAACTGCTCAAATGCATTAACATTTTTTTGGTTACTACATGATTCAATGTGTGTTATTTCATATTTTTGATGTCTTCACTATTATTCTACAATGTAGAAAATAGTAAATATAAAGAAAACCCCTGGAATGAGTAGATGTGTCCAAACATTTGACTCGTACTGTATATTAAACTATTGAGGATGACAACAAAAGTAATTGGCTTTCCAACCAGTTCCTGTCACTCAGAAGGAGAAGAGTGAAGAAACTGTCAACCATTAATTTTCCAGTTTCACCATCATCAACACCAGGTATTCATTATGCCAGTGACATTAACACTACCCTGACTATAACCCCGTTTTAACCTGTAGGATAGTTTACTCTGTAAAGAAAGCAGTGAAATGAAATGTATGAATTATGACATGTAAATTTGCTTATGAACATTCCATGGGTTCATCATGTGAGCAGAAGAAACCCCGTCGCTCCCAATGAGCCCTCTTCCATGTTGTCTTCCTCTATCTCTCCAATGTCTCCGCTCCCCCTCTCCCTCTCTCCCTCCTCCCCCTCTCCCTCTCCCTCTCCCTCCATGCCTCTCTGTGTGTCACTGTGTTACTACGGCCTCTGCAATTAAAAAACATGGTCAGGGAAGAGGGATGTGCAGGTTGTCCTCAGAGAGAAAAAAGACAATACAATACACACATTGGATGACAATAAACATACACGCGCATGTTCGCTCGCACACACCGCATGTGCACATACACAGACATAGACACACACACACACACCGCATGTGCACATACACAGACATAGACACACACACACACACTGCATGTGCACATACACAGACATAGACACACACACACACACTGCATGTGCACATACACAGACATAGACACACACACACACACCGCATGTGCACATACACAGACATAGACACACACACACACACCGCATGTGCACATACACAGACATAGACACACACACACACACACCGCATGTGCACATACACAGACATAGACACACACACACACACCGCATGTGCACATACACAAACATAGACACACACACACACACCGCATGTGCACATACACAGACATAGACACACACACACACACTGCATGTGCACATACACAGACATAGACACACACACACACACCGCATGTGCACATACACAGACATAGACACACACACACACACCGCATGTGCACATACACAGACATAGACACACACACACACACTGCATGTGCACATACACAGACATAGACACACACACACACACCGCATGTGCACATACACAGACATAGACACACACACACACACTGCATGTGCACATACACAGACATAGACACACACACACACACCGCATGTGCACATACACAGACATAGACACACACACACACACTGCATGTGCACATACACAGACATAGACACACACACACACACCGCATGTGCACATACACAGACATAGACACACACACACACACCGCATGTGCACATACACAGACATAGACACACACACACACACCGCATGTGCACATACACAGACATAGACACACACACACACACCGCATGTGCACATACACAGACATAGACACACACACACACACCGCATGTGCATATACACAGACATAGACACACACACACACACTGCATGTGCACATACACAGACATAGACACACACACACACACCGCATGTGCACATACACAGACATAGACACACACACACACACCGCATGTGCACATACACAGACATAGACACACACACACCTCATGTGCATATACACAGACATAGACACACACACACACACTGCATGTGCACATACACAGACATAGACACACAAACACACGGCATGTGCACATACACAGACATAGACACACACACCGCACATGCACATACACAGACATAGACACACACACACCGCACATGCACATACACAGACATAGACACACACACATCGCACGTGCACACACACAGCCATAAACACACACACACACACACACACACACACACACACACACACACACACACACACACACACACACACACACACACACACACACACACACACACACACACACACACACACATACACAAACAGACATAGACACACAGACGCACACACACACACAAACACACACAAACAGACACTAACAAACAAACCCAAAATAGAGTATAAAATACTTTTGTTTTTCATAACATACCAAATTTGAATGGAATGTTGACAACATTCAAAGTTTTGTAAACATCTGAGCAATTAACACATTGATGTCATACAGTAATTACAGAGAAAATTCAATATTAACATCTTGATGATATCTGAGATTAACAGAAAACTATTATGTATTACCCAGAAGGCTACATTAGGCTATCACATAATATATACAGTATTCAGTAATGATGCATTTCATTCAAACTCCTTCAGTAGTTTGTATGAACACATTCTAATAAACATGTCAAGTGAAAGGAATTAATCAAGTGGGAAAGAGAAAAGACATGTAATCTATCTGACTGTGCATGTGTTTATACATGTGTGTTTATACATGTGTGTTTATACATGTGTGTTTATACATGTGTGTTTATACATGTATGTTTGTGTGATGTGTGCTTATACATGTGTGTTCATACATGTGTGTTTATACATGTGTGTTTGTGTGATGTGTGTTTGTGTGATTTGTGTTGGTGTGATGTGTGTTTATACATGTGTGTTTATACATGTGTGTTTATACATGTGTGTTTATACATGTGTGTTTATACATGTGTGTTGGTGTGATGTGTGTTTATACATGTGTGTTGGTGTGATGTGTGTTTATACATGCGTGTTTATACATGCGTGTTTATGCATGTGTGTTTATACATGTGTGTTTATACATGTGTGTTGGTGTGATGTGTGTTTATACATGTGTGTTTATACATGTGTGTTTATACATGCGTGTTTATACATGTGTGTTTATACATGTGTGTTTATACATGTGTGTTTATACATGTGAGTGTATAAATGTGTGTTTGTACATGTGTGTTTGTGTGATGTGTGTTTATACATGTGTGTTTATACATGTGTGTTTGTGTGATGTGTGTTTATACATGTGTGTTTATACATGTGTGTTTGTGTGATGTGTGTTTGTGTGATGTGTGTTGGTGTGATGTGTGTTTGTGTGATGTGTGTTTATACATGTGTGTTTGTGTGATGTGTGTTTATACATGTGTGTTTATACATGTGTGTTTGTGTGATGTGTGTTTGTGTGATGTGTGTTGGTGTGATGTGTGTTTGTGTGATGTGTGTTTATACATGTGTGTTTGTGTGATGTGTGTTTATACATGTGTGTTTATACATGTGTGTTTATACATGTGTGTTTGTGTGAAGTGTGTTTATACATGTGTGTTGGTGTGATGTGTGTTTATACATGTGTGTTAGTGTGATGTGTGTTTATACATGTGTGTTGGTGTGATGTGTGTTTAAACATGTGTGTTTATACATGTGTGTTGGTATGATGTGTGTTTATATATGTGTGTTGGTGTGATGTGTGTTTGTGTGATGTGTGCTTATACATGTGTGTTAGTGTGATGTGTGTTTATATATGTGTGTTAGTGTGATGTGTGTTTATATATGTGTGTTGGTGTGATGTGTGTTTATACATGTGTGTTGGTGTGATGTGTGTTTATACATGTGTGTTAGTGTGATGTGTGTTTATATATGTGTGTTGGTGTGATGTGTGTTTATACATGTGTGTTAGTGTGATGTGTGTTTGTGTGATGTGTGTTTATGTGATGTGTGTTTATACATGTGTGTTAGTGTGATGTGTGTTTATACATGTGTGTTAGTGTGATGTGTGTTTATACATGTGTGTTAGTGTGATGTGTGTTTATACATGTGTGTTAGTGTGATGTGTGTTTATATATGTGTGTTGGTGTGATGTGTGTTTATACATGTGTGTTAGTGTGATGTGTGTTTGTGTGATGTGTGTTTATACATGTGTGTTAGTGTGACGTGTGTTTATACATGTGTGTTAGTGTGATGTGTGTTTATACATGTGTGTTGGTGTGATGTGTGTTTATACATGTGTGTTGGTGTGATGTGTGTTTATACATGTGTGTTAGTGTGATATGTGTTTATATATGTGTGTTGGTGTGATGTGTGGTTACACATGTGTGTTGGTGTGATGTGTGTTTATATATGTGTGTTTGTGTGATGTGTGATGTGTGTTTATACATGTGTGTTTATATATGTGTGTTGGTGTGATGTGTGTTTATACATATGTGTTGGTGTGATTTGTGTTTATACATGTGTGTTGGTGTGATGTGTGTTTATACATGTGTGTTGGTGTGATGTGTGTTTATACATGTGTGTTAGTGTGATGTGTGTTTATATATGTGTGTTGGTGTGATGTGTGTTTATACATGTGTGTTAGTGTGATGTGTGTTTGTGTGATGTGTGTTTATACATGTGTGTTAGTGTGACGTGTGTTTATACATGTGTGTTAGTGTGATGTGTGTTTATACATGTGTGTTGGTGTGATGTGTGTTTATACATGTGTGTTGGTGTGATGTGTGTTTATACATGTGTGTTAGTGTGATATGTGTTTATATATGTGTGTTGGTGTGATGTGTGGTTACACATGTGTGTTGGTGTGATGTGTGTTTATATATGTGTGTTTGTGTGATGTGTGTTGGTGTGATGTGTGTTTATACATGTGTGTTTATATATGTGTGTTGGTGTGATGTGTGTTTATACATATGTGTTGGTGTGATGTGTGTTTATACATGTGTGTTGGTGTGATGTGTGTTTATACATGTGTGTTGGTGTGATGTGTATTTATACATGTGTGTTGGTGTGATGTGTGTTTATACATGTGTTTTAGTGTGATATGTGTTTATATATGTGTGTTGGTGTGATGTGTGTTTATACATGTGTGTTGGTGTGATGTGTGTTTATATATGTGTGTTTGTGTGATGTGTGTTGGTGTGATGTGTGTTTGTATGTGTGTGTTGGTGTGATGTATGTTGGTGTGATGTGTGTTTATACATGTGTGTTGGTGTAATGTGTGTTGGTGTGATGTGTGTTTATACATGTGTGTTGGTGTGATGTGTATTTATACATGTGTGTTGGTGTGATGTGTGTTTATACATGTGTTTTAGTGTGATATGTGTTTATATATGTGTGTTGGTGTGATGTGTGTTTATACATGTGTGTTGGTGTGATGTGTGTTTATATATGTGTGTTTGTGTGATGTGTGTTGGTGTGATGTGTGTTTGTACGTGTGTGTTGGTGTGATGTATGTTGGTGTGATGTGTGTTTATACATGTGTGTTGATGTAATGTGTGTTGGTGTGATGTGTGTTTATACATGTGTGTTAGTGTGATGTGTGTTAGTGTGATGTGTGTTGGTGTGATGTGTATTTATATATGTGTGTTGGTGTGATGTGTGTTTATACATGTGTGTTAGTGTGATGTGTGTTTATACATGTGTGTTGGTGTGATGTGTGTTTATACATGTGTGTTGGTATGATGTGTGTTTATATATGTGTGTTGGTGTGATGTGTGTTTGTGTGATGTGTGTTTATACATGTGTGTTTATACATGTTTGTTTATACATGTGTGTTTATACATGTGTGTTTATACATGTGTGTTTATACATGTGTGTTTATATATGTGTGTTCGTGTGATGTGTGTTTATACATGTGTGTTTATACATGTGTGTTCGTGTGATGTGTGTTTATACATGTGTGTTTATACATGTGTGTTGGTGTGATGTGTGTTTATACATGTGTGTTCGTGTGATGTGTGTTTATACATGTGTGTTTATACATGTGTGTTTGTCCATGTGTGTTGGTGTGATGTGTGTTTATACATGTGTGCTTATACATGTGTGTTTATACATGTGTGTTGGTGTGATGTGTGTTTATACATGTGTGTTTGTCCATGTGTGTTCGTGTGATGTGTGTTTATACATGTGTGTTTATACATGTGCGTTTATACATGTGTGTTTATACATGTGTGTTTATACATGTGTGTTTATACATGTGTGTTTATACATGTGTGTTTGTGTGATGTGTGCTTATACATGTGTGTTTATACATGTGTGTTTATACATGTGTGTTTGTGTGATGTGTGTTTGTGTGATTTGTGTTGGTGTGATGTGTGTTTATACATGTGTGTTTATAAATGTGTGTTTATACATGTGTGTTTATACATGTGTGTTTGTGTGATGTGTGTTTGTGTGATGTGTGTTGGTGTGATGTGTGTTTGTGTGATGTGTGTTGGTGTGATGTGCGTTTATACATGTGTGTTTATACATGTGTGTTGGTGTGATGTGTGTTTATACATGTGTGTTAGTGTGATGTGTGTTTATACATGTGTGTTGGTGTGATGTGTGTTGGTATGATGTGTGTTTATATATGTGTGTTGTTGTGATGTGTGTTTGTGTGATGTGTGTTTATACATGTGTGTTTATACATGTGTGTTAGTGTGATGTGTGTTTATACATGTGTGTTGGTGTGATGTGTGTTTATACATGTGTGTTGGTTATGATGTGTGTTTATATATGTGTGTTGGTGTGATGTGTGTTTAAACATGTGTGTTTATACATGTGTGTTGGTATGATGTGTGTTTATATATGTGTGTTGGTGTGATGTGTGTTTGTGTGATGTGTGCTTATACATGTGTGTTAGTGTGATGTGTGTTTATATATGTGTGTTAGTGTGATGTGTGTTTATATATGTGTGTTGGTGTGATGTGTGTTTATACATGTGTGTTGGTGTGATGTGTGTTTATACATGTGTGTTAGTGTGATGTGTGTTTATATATGTGTGTTGGTGTGATGTGTGTTTATACATGTGTGTTAGTGTGATGTGTGTTTGTGTGATGTGTGTTTATGTGATGTGTGTTTATACATGTGTGTTAGTGTGATGTGTGTTTATACATGTGTGTTAGTGTGATGTGTGTTTATACATGTGTGTTAGTGTGATGTGTGTTTATACATGTGTGTTAGTGTGATGTGTGTTTATATATGTGTGTTGGTGTGATGTGTGTTTATACATGTGTGTTAGTGTGATGTGTGTTTGTGTGATGTGTGTTTATACATGTGTGTTAGTGTGACGTGTGTTTATACATGTGTGTTAGTGTGATGTGTGTTTATACATGTGTGTTGGTGTGATGTGTGTTTATACATGTGTGTTGGTGTGATGTGTGTTTATACATGTGTGTTAGTGTGATATGTGTTTATATATGTGTGTTGGTGTGATGTGTGGTTACACATGTGTGTTGGTGTGATGTGTGTTTATATATGTGTGTTTGTGTGATGTGTGTTTGTGTGATGTGTGTTTATACATGTGTGTTTATATATGTGTGTTGGTGTGATGTGTGTTTATACATATGTGTTGGTGTGATGTGTGTTTATACATGTGTGTTGGTGTGATGTGTGTTTATACATGTGTGTTGGTGTGATGTGTGTTTATACATGTGTGTTAGTGTGATGTGTGTTTATATATGTGTGTTGGTGTGATGTGTGTTTATACATGTGTGTTAGTGTGATGTGTGTTTGTGTGATGTGTGTTTATACATGTGTGTTATGTGTGTTGGTGTGATGTGTGTTTATACATGTGTGTTAGTGTGATGTGTGTTTATATATGTGTGTTGGTGTGATGTGTGTTTATACATGTGTGTTAGTGTGATGTGTGTTTGTGTGATGTGTGTTTATACATGTGTGTTAGTGTGACGTGTGTTTATACATGTGTGTTAGTGTGATGTGTGTTTATACATGTGTGTTGGTGTGATGTGTGTTTATACATGTGTGTTGGTGTGATGTGTGTTTATACATGTGTGTTAGTGTGATATGTGTTTATATATGTGTGTTTGTGTGATGTGTGGTTACACATGTGTGTTGGTGTGATGTGTGTTTATATATGTGTGTTTGTGTGATGTGTGTTGGTGTGATGTGTGTTTATACATGTGTGTTTATATATGTGTGTTGGTGTGATGTGTGTTTATACATATGTGTTGGTGTGATGTGTGTTTATACATGTGTGTTGGTGTGATGTGTGTTTATACATGTGTGTTGGTGTGATGTGTATTTATACATGTGTGTTGGTGTGATGTGTGTTTATACATGTGTTTTAGTGTGATATGTGTTTATATATGTGTGTTGGTGTGATGTGTGTTTATACATGTGTGTTGGTGTGATGTGTGTTTATATATGTGTGTTTGTGTGATGTGTGTTGGTGTGATGTGTGTTTGTATGTGTGTGTTGGTGTGATGTATGTTGGTGTGATGTGTGTTTATACATGTGTGTTGGTGTAATGTGTGTTGGTGTGATGTGTGTTTATACATGTGTGTTGGTGTGATGTGTATTTATACATGTGTGTTGGTGTGATGTGTGTTTATACATGTGTTTTAGTGTGATATGTGTTTATATATGTGTGTTGGTGTGATGTGTGTTTATACATGTGTGTTGGTGTGATGTGTGTTTATATATGTGTGTTTGTGTGATGTGTGTTGGTGTGATGTGTGTTTGTACGTGTGTGTTGGTGTGATGTATGTTGGTGTGATGTGTGTTTATAGATGTGTGTTGATGTAATGTGTGTTGGTGTGATGTGTGTTTATACATGTGTGTTAGTGTGATGTGTGTTAGTGTGATGTGTGTTGGTGTGATGTGTATTTATATATGTGTGTTGGTGTGATGTGTGTTTATACATGTGTGTTAGTGTGATGTGTGTTTATACATGTGTGTTGGTGTGATGTGTGTTTATACATGTGTGTTGGTATGATGTGTGTTTATATATGTGTGTTGGTGTGATGTGTGTTTGTGTGATGTGTGTTTATACATGTGTGTTTATACATGTTTGTTTATACATGTGTGTTTATACATGTGTGTTTATACATGTGTGTTTATACATGTGTGTTTATATATGTGTGTTCGTGTGATGTGTGTTTATACATGTGTGTTTATACATGTGTGTTCGTGTGATGTGTGTTTATACATGTGTGTTTATACATGTGTGTTGGTGTGATGTGTGTTTATACATGTGTGTTCGTGTGATGTGTGTTTATACATGTGTGTTTATACATGTGTGTTTGTCCATGTGTGTTGGTGTGATGTGTGTTTATACATGTGTGCTTATACATGTGTGTTTATACATGTGTGTTGGTGTGATGTGTGTTTATACATGTGTGTTTGTCCATGTGTGTTCGTGTGATGTGTGTTTATACATGTGTGTTTATACATGTGCGTTTATACATGTGTGTTTATACATGTGTGTTTATACATGTGTGTTTATACATGTGTGTTTATACATGTGTGTTTGTGTGATGTGTGCTTATACATGTGTGTTTATACATGTGTGTTTATACATGTGTGTTTGTGTGATGTGTGTTTGTGTGATTTGTGTTGGTGTGATGTGTGTTTATACATGTGTGTTTATAAATGTGTGTTTATACATGTGTGTTTATACATGTGTGTTTGTGTGATGTGTGTTTGTGTGATGTGTGTTGGTGTGATGTGTGTTTGTGTGATGTGTGTTGGTGTGATGTGCGTTTATACATGTGTGTTTATACATGTGTGTTGGTGTGATGTGTGTTTATACATGTGTGTTAGTGTGATGTGTGTTTATACATGTGTGTTGGTGTGATGTGTGTTGGTATGATGTGTGTTTATATATGTGTGTTGGTGTGATGTGTGTTTGTGTGATGTGTGTTTATACATGTGTGTTTATACATGTGTGTTAGTGTGATGTGTGTTTATACATGTGTGTTGGTGTGATGTGTGTTTATACATGTGTGTTGGTTATGATGTGTGTTTATATATGTGTGTTGGTGTGATGTGTGTTTGTGTGATGTGTGTTTATACATGTGTGTTTATACATGTGTGTTGGTGTGATGTGTGTTTATACATGTGTGTTGGTGTGATGTGTGTTTATACATGTGTGTTGGTATGATGTGTGTTTATATATGTGTGTTGGTGTGATGTGTGTTTGTGTGATGTGTGTTTATACATGTGTGTTTATACATGTGTGTTGGTGTGATGTGTGTTTATACATGTGTGTTAGTGCGATGTGTGTTTATACATGTGTGTTGGTGTGATGTGTGTTTATACATGTGTGTTGGTGTGATGTGTGTTTATATATGTGTGTTGGTGTGATGTGTGTTGGTATGATGTGTGTTTATATATGTGTGTTGGTGTGATGTGAAAGTATTTACTGTGTGTGTATTGAGTGTGTATTGATGCCGTATTGACATGGTGTAGACTCCAGAAGGAGCAGATGCTATCAGCAGGCTCGTCCTCCCCAGAACCCCTCATCATGTTGGATGTGACTGTGGACTAATCTGCCCCCGGCCAAGGAGAAGAGAGGAGAAGGTGAGCCCAGCCAGTCTGAATTCATACTCTTTCCCACCTTTGATAGTCAAGAGGATTACATCTTGTTTTCAAATAGAGCCAGTACAGAAAAGGAAAATCAAGGGGGGGGGGGGGTGACAACAACACCAAACGGAATTTGTGCCTGCTTAATAAAGGGGGGGGTGACAACAACACCAAATGGAATTAGGGCCTGCTTAATAAAGGGGGGGTGACAACAACACTAAACAGAATTTGTGCCTGCTTAATAAAGGGGGGGTGACAACAACACCAAATGGAATTAGGGCCTGCTTAATAAAGGGGGGGGTGACAACAACACTAAACAGAATTTGTGCCTGCTTAATAAAGGGGGGGTGACAACAACACCAAATGGAATTAGGGCCTGCTTAATAAAGGGGGGGTGACAACAACACTAAATGGAATTTGTGCCTGCTTAATAAAGGGGGGGTGACAACAACACTAAATGGAATTAGGGCCTGCTTAATAAAGGGGGGGTGACAACAACACCAAATGGAATTAGGGCCTGCTTAATAAAGGGGGGTGACAACAACACAAAATGGAATTTGTGCCTGCTTAATAAAGGGGGGGTGACAACAACACCAAATGGAATTAGGGCCTGCTTAATAAAGGGGGGGTGACAACAACACAAAATGGAATTTGTGCCTGCTTAATAAAGGGGGTGACAACAACACTAAATGGAATTTGTGCCTGCTTAATAAAGGGGGGGGTGACAACAACACAAAATGGAATTTGGGCCTGCTTAATAAAGGGGGGGTGACAACAACACTAAACAGAATTTGTGCCTGCTTAATAAAGGGGGGGTGACAACAACACCAAATGGAATTAGGGCCTGCTTAATAAAGGGGGGGTGACAACAACACTAAACAGAATTTGTGCCTGCTTAATAAAGGGGGGGTGACAACAACACTAAATGGAATTTGGGCCTGCTTAATAAAGGGGGGGTGACAAGAACACCAAATGGAATTAGGGCCTGCTTAATAAAGGGGGGGTGACAACAACACTAAATGGAATTTGGGCCTGCTTAATAAAGGGGGGGTGACAACAACACTAAATGGAATTTGGGCCTGCTTAATAAAGGGGGGGTGACAAGAACACCAAATGGAATTAGGGCCTGCTTTATAAAGGGGGTGACAAGAACACCAAATATAATTAGGGCCTGCTTAATAAAGGGTGTGACAACAACACTAAATGGAATTTGGGCCTGCTTAATAAAGGGGTTGAGAACAACACTAAATGGAATTTGGGCCTGCTTAATAAAGGGGTTGAGAACAACACTAAATGGAATTTGGGCCTGCTTAATAAAGGGCGTGACAACAACACTAAATTGAATTTGGGCCTGCTTAATAAAGGGGGTGACAAGAACACCAAATATAATTAGGGCCTGCTTAATAAAGGGGGTGACAACAACACTAAATGGAATTTGGGCCTGCTTAATAAAGGGGTTGAGAACAACACTAAATGGAATTTGGGCCTGCTTAATAAAGGGCGTGACAACAACACTAAATGGAATTTGGGCCTGCTTAATAAAGGGCGTGACAACAACACTAAATGGAATTTGGGCCTGCTTAATAAAGGGCGTGACAACAACACTAAATGGAATTTGGGCCTGCTTAATAAAGGGGGTGAGAACAACACTAAATGGAATTAGGGCCTGCTTAATAAAGGGGGGGTGACAACAACACTAAATGGAATTTGTGCCTGCTTAATAAAGGGGGGGTGACAACAACACCAAATGGAATTAGGGCCTGCTTAATAAAGGGGGGGTGACAACAACACTAAATGGAATTTGTGCCTGCTTAATAAAGGGGGGGTGACAACAACACCAAATGGAATTAGGGCCTGCTTAATAAAGGGGGGGTGACAACAACACCAAATGGAATTTGTGCCTGCTTAATAAAGGGGGGGTGACAACAACACCAAATGGAATTAGGGCCTGCTTAATAAAGGGGGGGTGACAACAACACTAAATGGAATTTGGGCCTGCTTAATAAAGGGGGTGACAACAACACTAAATGGAATTTGTGCCTGCTTAATAAAGGGGGGGGTGACAACAACACCAAATGGAATTAGGGCCTGCTTAATAAAGGGGGGGTGACAACAACACTAAACAGAATTTGTGCCTGCTTAATAAAGGGGGGGTGACAACAACACTAAATGGAATTTGGGCCTGCTTAATAAAGGGGGGGTGACAAGAACACCAAATGGAATTAGGGCCTGCTTAATAAAGGGGGGGTGACAACAACACTAAATGGAATTTGGGCCTGCTTAATAAAGGGGGGGTGACAACAACACTAAATGGAATTTGGGCCTGCTTAATAAAGGGGGGGTGACAAGAACACCAAATGGAATTAGGGCCTGCTTTATAAAGGGGGTGACAAGAACACCAAATATAATTAGGGCCTGCTTTATAAAGGGTGTGACAACAACACTAAATGGAATTTGGGCCTGCTTAATAAAGGGGTTGAGAACAACACTAAATGGAATTTGGGCCTGCTTAATAAAGGGGTTGAGAACAACACTAAATGGAATTTGGGCCTGCTTAATAAAGGGCGTGACAACAACACTAAATTGAATTTGGGCCTGCTTAATAAAGGGGGTGACAAGAACACCAAATATAATTAGGGCCTGCTTAATAAAGGGGGTGACAACAACACTAAATGGAATTTGGGCCTGCTTAATAAAGGGGTTGAGAACAACACTAAATGGAATTTGGGCCTGCTTAATAAAGGGCGTGACAACAACACTAAATGGAATTTGGGCCTGCTTAATAAAGGGCGTGACAACAACACTAAATGGAATTTGGGCCTGCTTAATAAAGGGCGTGACAACAACACTAAATGGAATTTGGGCCTGCTTAATAAAGGGGGTGACAACAACACTAAATGGAATTTGGGCCTGCTTAATAAAGGGGGTGACAACAACACTAAATGGAATTTGGGCCTGCTTAATAAAGGGGGTGACAACAACACTAAATGGAATTTGGGCCTGCTTAATAAAGGGGGTGACAACAACACTAAATGGAATTAGGGCCTGCTTAATAAAGGGTGTGACAACAACACTAAATGGAATTTGGGCCTGCTTAATAAAGGGGTTGAGAACAACACTAAATGGAATTTGGGCCTGCTTAATAAAGGACTACTTCAGTTATGGTTAACTCCTTCCAGTTCATTAAACGTAATCCTTATTAGGATGTAAGTAACATGGGCTTCAATGGGCCGGCCCTGGCCTAGGGGACATGTGTGCCTATTGTGGCGGTGCGGGGGTTAATCCTGCCCCTGTGGTGTATGTGTGTGTGTGTGTGTGTGTGTGTGTGTGTGTGTGTGTGTGTGTGTGTGTGTGTGTGTGTGTGTGTGTGTGTGTGTGTGTGTGTGTGTGTGTGTGTGTGTGTGTGCGTAGGGAGTCCCCAGGTCCACTCCTCCCCAGCCCTGAGGCAGTGGGCCCCTGAGTCCCTGTGACAAGCGTGGAGCCGCCTGCCTTTTGTGAATCAATCTGTCAGGGCTTTTCCCTCAGCCGGACGCACAGTAGCAGGGTCATTGGCAGCCATGTTAATACAGATGTAGATGCCAATAAGGCCTCTTAATCAGGACAAAAGAGGGAACGATTGACTTTTAAATAAGACATACGGCGGACCAGTTATTTTATTCTCCTCCATCTTCCTCCCCACTCTATCTGGGCCAACTGATAGACAATTACCTTGGCCCTCTTTCAATACTTTGAAATAGCAACATTGTTTAATATCTTAAAATACTGATCTGACATGACTTGATTGGATTCGGTGGACCACTATTAGTGATACTATTGTATTTTGGCTGGGCGTTGCAAGCAGAGATAACGCAGTACAGTGCTCTCAGGTGGCTTGCGTTTTATAACAGGGTTTAGCACCTGACTATAACCTGTGTGAACCTCATTGAAGGTACCCAAGGGACCAACACACACACAGACAAATGTGTATGTGAAGACACACACTTTTGATGGAAAGAGCTTATACATAAAACACAAGAGCTCATAACTGTTGTAGGGAGAGCGAGAGAGAGGGAGAGAGACAGAGACAGGGAGAGGGGGGAGAGAGGAGAGGGTAGAGAGAGAGAGGAGAGGGTGGAGAGAGGGAGAGAGGAGAGGATAGAAAGAGAGAGGGGAGAGAGAGGAGTGGGTAGAGAGAGAGAGGAGGGGCAGAGAGAGAGAGAGGGGGGGGGAAGGAGAGAGAAAGATATGAGAGGGTAGAGAGAGGGAGGGTAGAGGAGAGAAATAGATATGAGAGGGTAGTGAGAGAGAGAGAGAGGGAGAGAGGGAGAGAGGAGAGGATAGAAAGAGAGAGGGTAGAGAGAGGAGTGGGTAGAGAGAGAGGAGGGGCAGAGAGAGAGAGAGAGGGGGGGGGAGAGAGAAAGATATGAGAGGGTAGAGAGAGGGAGGGTAGAGGAGAGAAAGAGATATGAGAGGGTAGAGAGAGAGAGAGAGAGAGAGAGAGAGAGATGGTGTTGGGTGAAAAACATCAACATTATAGAATCCATTTACAGAAACAGGTTAAAATTGGCAGAAAAACAGACACATTTCTTTCCACAGGGCCGTGGGGTGAGACAGGGATGCAGCTTAAGCCCCACCATCTTCAACACATACATCAACGAATTGGCGAGGTGCTAGAACAGTCTGCAGCACTCGGCCTCATGCTACTAGAATCTGAAGTCCAATGTTTACTGTTTGCTGATGATCTGGTGCTTCTGTCTGCAACCAAAGAGGGCCTACAGCAGCACCTAGATCTTCTGCACAGATTCTGTCAGACCTGGGCCCTGACAGTAAATGTCAGTAACACATAAATAATGATGTTCCTAAAAAAGTTTATTTGTCACGTGCGCTGAATACAACAGGTATTACAGTGAAATGCTTACTTACAGGCTCTAATTCAATAGTGCAAAAAAAGTATTAGGTGAACAATAGGTAGGTAAAGAAATAAAACAACAGTAAAAAGACAGATATACAGAGATATACAGTAGCAAGGCTATAAAACTAGCAAGGCTACATACAGACACCGGTTAGTCAGGCTGATTGAGGTAGTATGTACATGTAGATATGGTTACAGTGACTATACATATATGATGAACAGAGAGTAACAGTAGCGTAAAAGAAGGGTTGGCGGGTAGTGGGACACAATGCAGATAGCCTGGTTAGCCAATGTGCCGGAGCACTGGTTGGTCGGCCCAATTAAGGTAGTATGTACATGAATGTATAGTTAAAGAGACGATGCATATAAGATAAACAGAGAGTAGCAGCAGCGTAAAAAGAGGGGTTGGGGGTGGCACACAATGCAAATAGTCCAGGTTGCCATTTGATTACCTGTTCAGGTGTCTTATGGCTTTGGGTAAAAACTGTTGAGAAGCCATTTTGTCCTAGACATGGCACTCCGGTACCGCTTGCCATGCGGCAGTAGAGAGAACACTCTATGAATGGGGTGGCTGGGGTTTTTGACAATTTTTAGGGCCTTCCTCTGACACCGCCTGGTGAAGAGGTCCTGGATGGCAGGCGGCTTAGCCCCAGTGATGTACTGGGCTGTACGCACTACCCTCTGAAATGCCTTGCGGTCAGAGGCCAAGAAACTACCGTACCAGGCAGTGATGTAACCAGTCAGGATGCTCTCGATGTTGCAGCTGTAGAACCTTTTGAGGATCTCAGGACCCATGACAAATCGTTTTCCTAGTTTCCTGAGGGGGAATAGGCTTTGTCGTGCCCTCTTCACGACTGTCTTGGTGTGTTTGGACCATTCTAGTTTCTTGTTGATGTGGACACCAAGGAACTTGAAGCTCTCAACCTGCTCCACTACAGCCCAGTCGATGAGAATGGGGGTGTGCTCGGTCCTCCTTTACCTGTAGTCGACAATAATCTCCTTAGTCTTGGTTACGTTGAGGGATAGGTTGTTATTCTGGCACCACCCGGCCAGGTCTCTGACTTCCTCCCTATAGGCTGTCTCGTTGTTGTCGGTGATCAGGCCTACCACTGTTGTGTCGTCTGCAAACTTAATGATGGTGTTGGAGTCATGCCTGGCCATGCAGTCATGGGTGAACAGGGAGTACAGGAGGGGAATGAGTACGCACCTCTGGGGAGCTCCAGTGTTGAGGATCAGTGTGGCAGATGTGTTGCTACCTACCCTCACCACCTGGGGCGACCCATCAGGAAGTCAAGGATCCAGTTGCAGAGGGAGGTGTTTAGTCCCAGGATCCTTAGCTAAGTGATGAGCTTTGAGGGTGGTCTGCTTGAAACATGTTGGTATTACAGACTTAGTCAGGGACATGTCAAAAATGTCAGTGAAGACACCTGCCAGTTGGTCAGCACATGTCTGGAGCACACGCCCTGGTAATCCGTCTCTGGCCCCGCAGCCTTGTGAATGTTGACGTGTTTAAAGGTCTTACTCATGTCGGCTACAGAGAGCGTGGTCACACAGTCGTCCGGAACAGCTGATGCTTTCATGCAGGCCTCAGTGTTGCTTGCCTCGAAGCAAGTGTAGAAGTGATTTAGCTCTTCTGGTAGGCTCGTGTCACTGGGCTGCTCGCGGCTGTGCTTCCCTTTGTAGTCTGTAATAGTTTGCAAGCCCTAGAGCACACAAACAAATGATGTGAACAAGCTGAGAGACAAGGCAAGAATGGCCTTCTATGCCATCAAAAGAAACATCAAATTGGACATATCAAATAAGATCTGGCTAAAAATACTTGAATCAGTTATATAACCTAATGCCCTTTGTGGTTGTGAGGTCTGGGGTCCACTCACCAACCAATAATTCATACAATGGGACAAACACCAGAATTCTGCAAAAATATCCTCTGTGTACAACGTAAAACACCAAATAATGCATGCAGAGCAGAATTAGGCCAATACCCGCTAGTTATCAAAATCCAGAAAAGATATGTGATTCCCAAACCTTCCATAACAAAGCCATAACCTACAGAGAGATGAACCTGGAGAAGAGTCCCCTAAGCAAGCTGGTCCTGGAGCTCTGTTCACAAACAGAAACAGACCCCACAGAGACCCAAGACATCAACACAATTTGACCCAACCAAATCATGAGAAAACAAAAAGATAATTACATGACACATTGGAAAGAATTTAAAAAACAGAGCAAACTAGAATGCTATTTGGCCCTAAACAGAGAGTACACAGTAGCAGAACACCTGACCACTGTAACTGACCCAAACTTAAGGAAAGCTTTGACTATGTACAGACTTAGTGAGCATAGCCTTGCTATTGAGAAAGGCCGCAGAGGGCAGACCTGGCTCTCAAGAGTAGACAGGCTATGTGCACAAAGCCCACAAAAATGAGTTGGAAACAGAGCTGTACTTCCTATCCTCCTGCCAAACATATGACCATATTAGAAACACATGTTTCCATCAGATTACACAGATCCACAAAGAATTAGAAAACAAACCCAATTTTGATAAACTCCCACATCTACTGGATGAAATACCACAGTGTGCATCACAGCAGCAAGATGTGTGACCTTTTGCCACAAGAAAAGGTCAGTGAAGAACAAACACCATTATAAATACAACCCATATTGATGTTTATATATTTTTCCTTTTGTACTTTAACTACAGTATTTGCACATAATATGACATCTGAAATGTAATGTTTACTGTTCATTTTTATTGTTTATTTCACTTTTGTTTATTATCTACTTCACTTGCTTTGGCAATGTTAGCATATGTTTCCCATACCAATAATGCCTCTTGAATTGAATTGCATTGAAATTGAGAGAGAGACAGAGAAAGAGAGAGAGAAGAGGAGTAACAGAGACAAACAGACCAACAGCTAGCCCTCTGTAATGTTACGATGATGGTGAATATTCAGATCCTCAATACCCGCTTTCCAACGGAGCACAGGCATAGGAGAAAAAGATAAAGGAGGACTTGGAAAGTACTCAATTCTCGACTTCATTAGACAGCGTAGAACACAATCAGCTGCGGACACTAAGAAATGGTTTGGTGGCAAAGTAATCAAGCCCAGAGTGGGCAACCTGGGTTACGAATGCCACCGAATCCAAATGAATCAACACGGACAACAGGCACAATGGCCCTAGATTAGTGCCTGCCCCCATATTAACAGCCCCCGTTTAACACTATTTAAGCAGACAGAAATCCCCAAGTTTCTAAATTGGAAATTAATTCCCTCAGGTACTTCTCTCATATGAGAAAAGTTGAAATGCATTTGATCTGCCCTAATTTCAATTAATTAGTGGCGATGACTGTTGGAGGAGCCCCTGAGGGCGGGGAAAGTGGGCTGAGGGACCCGAGGAGGATCACATTGGGAAAGTATAGAAAGTGGTATCAATAAACTGCTGGAGACTCATTATTTCGCTAAATGGCTCTCCCAAATTCACCACATTTTAACACAGGACTGGAGCCTAATCACTGGTCACAGCATCCATTACAAACCCCTCCCCCCTCCTTCCCTCCCTCTATCCATCTCTCCCTCCTTTCCTCCATCCCTCCCTCCCTGTCCACAGTGGAATACGTTCCTTAACAATGACTGCTCCGCTGGCTACTCTTAAATTAGAGCCAAGTGTGTGTGTGTGTGTGTGTGTGTGTGTGTGTGTGTGTGTGTGTGTTGCATTAACAACAAACTTGCCATAAATGAAAGATTGGGGAACTTGGTCGGTGCAGTAACAGTGAATTGATAGGGACATCCTAAATAGAACAGAAACAGAGCCCGCAGTCCAAACAGACCCTACCAGAACCTCTGGTTCAGTCTTTGAGTCTCTGGATGGAAGTCCAAGGAAATACGTAATCCAATGGAAAGAATAGATGAAAAAAAGAAATACAAAAAGGTTATCTCAACGGAAGGTATGAAGTCAAAATTCAAACAGAAATCCAAAAGGTTCAATGGAAATGTCTATTTTCACCTAAACATTGTGGGAAATGGAAGAAAAGAGGCCTGAAATCCCTCTGTATTGCGAACAACGCTAGCTAGGCTATCAAACATTGCTAGCTAGGCTCTCACCAAACAACGGGCCTGCAGTTTATTCAAGATGGCACCTCTGGGTTGGACATGCCTCCTGCCCATACCCATTCCTGCTGTATACTGTCTGATAGGTAATTATCATCTCAATACAGTGTCTTTACAGAGTAGTGGCCATGTACATACATTAACACATTATTTCATAGTTTACTTTCTATGAGGGGCAGTGTTTCATTTCATTTTCATGGTAATGCATGCTACAAATGTGTCCACCGAGGAGTTGACAAAAGTGGTACAAACAGGTGAAAAGTTTACAAGGCTCAACTCGACAGGTGTCATGATGGAGATGAGCAACACCGTTGGCTGTCAGTGTTCAGGAGAGAAAATATCACGAACTCAGCAGGTGGCTAATGAGAGACAAGAAATTGTGTGTTCTGTCCTGTCCTATCCTCTTCCAATTAGGCCCCATTCAGTGGAAACCAGTCAGAGGACAGGAGAGGAGAAATGCAGTACAAAAGGCAACAGCAGTGAGAGGCTACTGGAGCTGGGGGGTTTTCTATTCTCAACAGCCCCACTGAAAAGCATAGAGGCAAGATAGATATAGTGAAGTAAGAGGGGTGGGGGGGGGCTCAGATAAAAAAAAGAAGTATCTAATCATGGCAGATGATGTGCTTCTAATGGGGGAGCCACACTGGGAGGGTTGTGCACTGCTACTCTGAGACCCATCATGGAGGAGGAATAAAACCAGTCAATAAAGCCCATGTCTGTGGTCCAGGCAGGGGGGAGAAGGGATATGGACACAGTCTGGGCCCAGGCTTTACAGATGAATCCATGTGTTCCCGCTCCCACAACCATGAATAAGAGAAGTGGTGCCAAAGAGAGGGCCAAGGGGAGTGTGTAAGTGCACAACACGAACATAAGGCAGGCAGAGCTTTCTGTTAGAGGGTTTTGTTCTGTAGGCCACACTTGTGGTAAAAGCATGAGAAGGACACTAGACTTGCATGGAGGTTTGGGTGAATAA
Organism: Oncorhynchus clarkii lewisi; assembly: GCF_045791955.1. Lineage (NCBI taxonomy): Eukaryota > Metazoa > Chordata > Actinopteri > Salmoniformes > Salmonidae > Oncorhynchus > Oncorhynchus clarkii. The sequence goes on from NC_092170.1 coordinate 25,366,446, forward strand.
ATATTAGCCTAATGACACACAAGAGCTCTTAGCACACAGACACACGTCTTGTCACTCCTGTCACTCATCCCTCTAATGTCAGACCTGGGGAAGTAAGGTGTGTGCGTGTGTGTGTGTGTGCGTGTGCAGGTGCGCATGTGTGTTTTTGTTGGGGCTGGGGAGCAGACAGGACTCTTTACCTCCCGGGGTTTTCATTATCCCTGTAACCATTCTCTAAAATGGAGGTCATATCAGGTGCCATTTCCACAACCCACCTCTCCTCTTCCAAATGCACAATTTTCCACAAATGACACACGCATGATGCGTTAGCAACAAAAACACTGCAGAAATGCAGCGTTCACCTTCTACAGTGGTTTAAACAGCAGCAAACAGACAAACAGACAATCAATAACATAGACCCCGCTTTAAAAATGTAGTTTCTCCTGAGAAATGGGGAGTTGAGCGATTCTGTTTTCCATTGCTATGAATTTCCCTGCTCGGTTGAGAAGCAGTCTAGAAGTAATTTTAGATGTTTATGTTGATGTTCCTGAAGGAAAGAAAGAGCTTAAATGTAATTGTATTCCTCTGCTCGTTGATGTCCATGGATTTCTCAGTGCCTTTCTGTGTAGTGTCACTCTCACGCTTTATCTTCCGACTTTAAAAGCGACATAATTACACTGCTGTTGAAATAATATTTTTCTTACCACAAATTACTCAAGTTATATAAACGCTGACATATCTTTTTGTGACCTCGATATGCTTTAGTTCTAGAGCTTTTACACAAGTCACGACAAATTCTCAGATCAGTGACTCAAAACCCTTATCTGAGCAGGAATGCCCCATGGAGAAATAAAATATCTTAGACCAAAAACACATGAGGGAATAAACAATACACATTTAGTTTTTGAACGCTCTCACATCAGAATCATGAAGATCAATCAAACTGATAGTGTTACAGTCCGACTCCACTCAGTGACTTTAACTGACTCAGTTTGGACTAGACGTTCAGCGATTCGACAACAACACTGATAAATCATATTGATAAACGAAACAAATCAAGAGAGTTAAAACTCTGCTTCTCCAAAATGTAAATGTCGTTGGGTACCGTCAGACATCTGTAGGCCTCAGCTGTTCAATAGCTGGCCAGGGTCAACCCAACATGTGGAAATACCTGCCTGTATGCAGACAAAAGAGGCAACAGCTGTTTATTACTGTTACGGTGTGTGTGTGTGTGTGTGTGTGTGTGTGTGTGTGTGTGTGTGTGTGTGTGTGTGTGTGTGTGTTTATGTGTGCATGCATGCCGCCTGTAGACAACCATAGCGTCAAACACACCAGCAGCATCCCTGCTGAAGGCTTCTCCTTCTCGCCATCTGGATAATGGATCGTTCACCATAATAAACAAATAGGGGAAATGTGTCATAATGGACCGCTTCCTGAAAACGGGATTGCGTGCACCTTCATCTGTTCCTTCTCTTTATTTGCGCGCGTGGCAAGGACCTGTCAAGATGATTATGAGAGAGGCATTATAGGTGGGGATTATGCATCATTGTGCAACGGGAGATGATCAATGTGCCCAGGTTTTTAGCTGAATGCTGTTAAGAGCTGAATTCATCACAACCATTACACAGGTGCTGCTACACACTCGAAGACACTATCTGTGAGATGCTCACTGACACACACTGTCACATTCATACACCATCATGGTAATACACTGACACATGACACACATTCACTCCAATGCAGTTATTCACATACAGCTTTTCACTCAAATACATTCACAGACACACACACATACACACACTCTCTCACAAACACACACACTCTCTCTCACAGACACACACACACAATCTCTCACGGACACACACATTTGGTTTACTATCATTGTGGGGACCAAACAATTTATTCCCATTCAAAATCCCAATTTCCCTAACCCCTAGCCCTTAACCTTAACCTAACCTTAACCTTAACTGTAACCCCTAACCCTAACTCCCAATCCTAATTCTTACCCTAACCATAATTCTAACCCTAACCCTATACCTAACCCCTAAGCCTAAAATAGCCCTTTTTGTTGTGGGGACCGGCGAAATGTCCCCGCTTGTCCGAATGTCCCTTGGTTTACTTTCCTGGTCCGGACGTCTGGTCCCCACACACAATCATATTCTGAGTGTTTTCCTTGGTATGACTGTGTAAAAACAAGGATAGAGAGATAGAGGGACAGACAGAGAGACCAGTTCAGCCTTTACCTCAACAACACAGCAGGAGCAGAACTGACTGTAGCCTCTCTCTGGCACTCCAGAAACAACTACATTCTCTCCAGTCATTTAGCCAGCACCATTGTCTTCTAGCTAATGGGACTGTGTATCTCTTCTCCCCTCCTTCTCCTTCCCTCCCTCACTCCTTCCCTCTCGCTCTCTCTCTCTCTTTCTTTCACTCTCTGATGGCTTTCTCAACCTCTCCTTGTGCATTATGTAGATAACCCGGGGACGATATATATCCCGGGTGGGTCAAACCCAGGTCGCAATCACACACTGTGACAGAGGCAGCCAATCCCCGTAAATCAGAGCTAGGAGGGGAGCAACGGGGGTGTCGCCTGGGGGGAACGGTGAAGGGGGGATATGGGACAAGGGCCCCATGGAGTGTTCACGGAGTGCCTGTAAGACAATTGCGTAGACCAGGGGAGGCAGGGACATGCCTGGGGGAGCGAGGCAGCCAAGGGGGGAGGCTTTGATCGCTGAGGAAGGAGATAGGGTGGAGAGAAAATGGACTGAGTGTGTGAGGTGAACGGGTGTACTGAGGCGTAGAACTCTGACGAACAACATCTAGGAGAGGAGAGGAGAGGAGAGGAGAGGAGAGGAGAGGAGAGGAGAAGTGTCTTGTGGGAAGAAAAACAGATGCAAAAGCACACAGCGCACACAGAAAGTTCTTTATCTCTGTCATTACAATGAGCACATTCTGGTCGCTTGCAAATATTAGAGTATGTTGTTTTCAGACACTGGATCAGAACGTGAATGGAAACAGAATCACATTAGAAAGACTAGCTGTACAACACATGCTGGAGTTCACAGTGCCAAAGATGTCATACAGACAGGAAGTTTATTTGTGGGGTTTCCCCATAGACATATGTATGGTCTGCTGATTTTGTGATTTAGGCCTGGGTTACTCCTCACTCGCTTTCTCTACCATCTCATATCTCTCTCTCTCTCTCTCTCACACACACACACACACACACACACACACACACACACACACACACACACACACACACACACACACACACACACACACACACACTCAGGCACATATCAAATGCTACTGACTAACGAGTGGCTGGTGTTCTTTAATACAGCAGATTAATACTAAGCCTCTGCTGTGCTGTGACAATACTCAGAGCAAACCCACAGAGTGAATGTGACAGGTGTGCACAGCCTGTTTACTCACCTGGAGGCAGGTGTGTGTGTGTGTGGGGGGGGGGGGGGGGGGGGGGGGTCTGCGCATGTGTCTATATCAAAGTTCCGTAAACACTACGCTAAAAGAACAAAATCCACCTGTTAAAATGCAGAGGGATGCAGTGTACTCTGTTGCCCCTTGTGGTGTAAGAAAGTATTATACCAAATCAAATCAAATGAAATTGTATTGATCACATACACATGATTAGCAGATGTCACCACTTCAACACCACCACCTTCAACACCTACACAACCTCCACCACCACCACTTTCACCACCTTGAATACAAGGGAAGCCAGTGAGCATTTGGCCTAAAAAAATAATAATAATAATAATAGCCAATCAGCAATGAGCTAAACTGATTGAGCTCAGCTGTGAATGATCCTGGCACACCCCCCAAAAAAGTGTGAAGGGAAACAAGTTTGGATTTGGCTTCAATGCGTCTCGTTGTGTTGTTGTCCTCTGGTGGCTAGCTAGCTAGCTAAAATTGTCCCTTTCCTAATTTAGCCATAGATGGAGATGTGGACTTTACTTAATTCTCAGTACTGATTATATCGCAATTCTGATCCATCCATAAATTCATGCATTGTGCCCCGGCCTGAGAGGATGGAAGTTCAACATGCAGCTAGATGTAGTATGCTAATTTAAACTAGTTGGTTTGGCGTATCGTTGCCCATGAAAGGAAGTTAGGTAGCGAGCAAGTAGGAGCAAGGATTGGCTTCCATGGTGATTTTACCCAGGTACTGTTACTGCCTTCATCACCACCAACTTCACCACCAGCTTTCCCTTCACCATCACCTTCACCAACATCACCAGCACCTTCACCACCAGCACCTTCACCACCAGCACCTTCACCACCACCACCACCAAAATCCAGACAGACCCCCACCATCTCTTCCTTCCAGACTGGTAGCTAGTTTACCTGCTACCTGCTTTACAACTAACCCCCATGACAAGCCTTTGGGATGGAGGTGACGAAAGAGGCAGAAGATAGGGGAGGCCCTAATCTTGAGTGGAAGGGGGTGGGGGAGAAAGAGAGAGAGAGCATGGGATTGGTTCCTCCACTGCTAGAGATAAAAGCACACAAAGCGGCTCTGGTAAATAGGAAAGGAATTTGTCATGCTCTCCAGCCTGCCTGGGTGTACGAAACAGAGAGCGAATTGCAATCTCCCCCCTGTTTACCTAGAAAGGGGTGCCCACACTGGCTCGACGCCGTGCCGCGCAACCCCGGCCACACACAAATTAATATTTTATGTCGGAGAGAGATAGGAGAATGTATGCTCGCTGCCTGTTTATTTAGGATATTGTAAAAATATGGGCGAAAATTTGCAGGTGTGGCATCAGGTGTGTATGTGTTTGTGTGTGTGCGTGTATGTGTGTGTGTGTGTGTGTGTGTGTGTGTGTGTGTGTGTGCGTGTATGCCACCCTGGGTCCTCCACAAATACTACCACTGCAAAATCGAGAGAATCCTGAAAGGTTGCATTACGGCCTTTTATGGGAATAGCTCAGTCCACGACCACAAGGCCCTCCAGCGTGTGGTGAAGATGGCCCAGTACATCCAGCCAGGTCACCCGGCTGTTTTTGACGTCCATCCATGTCTGAGGACATTGGGAGATGACATGGAAACCAGCCACTAGGGGCAACAGTGAGCGCTGTTAACTTAAAGTACAAGTTTGGGGTCACTTAGAAGTGTCCTTGTTTTTGAAAGCACATTTTTTGTCCATTAAAATAACAACAAATTGATCAGAAATACAGTGTAGATATTGTTAATGTTGTAAATTACTATTTTAGCTGAAAACGGCAGATTTTTTATGGAATATCTACATATGCGTACAGAGGCCCATTATCAGCAACGATCACTCCTGTGTTCCAAGGGCACGTTGTGTTAGCTACTCCAAGTTTATAATTTTAAAAGGCTAATTGATCATTAGAAAACCCTTTTGCAATGACGTTAGCACAGCTGAAAACTGTTGTCCTGATTAAAGAACCAATAAAACTGTCCTTCTTTAGACTAGTTGAGTATCTGGAGAATCAGCATTTGTGGGTTTGATTAAAGGCTCAAAATGACCAGAAACAAAGACCTTTCTTCTGAAACTCTTCAGTCTATTATAGTTCTGAGAAATGAAGGCTATTCCATGCGAGAAATTGCCAAGAAACTGAAGATCTCATACAACGCTGTGTAGTACTCCCTTTACAGAACAGCGCAAACTGGCTCTAACCAGAATAGAAAGAGGAGTGGGAGGCCCCGGGGCACAACTGAGCAAAAAGACAAGTGCATTAGAGGGCCTAGTTTGAGAAACAGGTCCTCACAAGTCCTCAACTGGCAGCTTCATTAAATAGAACCCGCAAAACAACAGTCTCAACGTCAACAGTGAAGAGGCAACTCCGGGATGCTGGCCTTGTTTTTTTTTAAACAGGTTGCATGTTCAAATTCAGCGATAGAACGTTGTTTTCAATATTTTTGTTTAATGACTATCCCAAACCTTAACCCAAACCTTAACCATTCAGAGTTAATACCTACACTTAAGATTTGGAGTTAATGCCTAAACTTAAACATAACCGTACAAATATGGAGTTAATGTCTAAACTTACATTTGGAACAACTTCGAAATGTGGTGTTTGAGAAACATGGATGAACGTCTCATTCTGAGGTGAGACTGTGAGAGTTAGTTGAGTACATCACTGGGACCGTGCTTTCACCCATCCAGGACATCTAGACAAAACGGTGTCGGAAGAAGGCACGTAGCATCACCAAGGACCCCACACACCCCAGCCACAAGATGTTCTCCACCCTTCCTGCAGGCTCATCCTGACATGACCCTCCAGCTTGACAATGCCACCAGCCATACTGCTTGTTCTGTGCGTGATTTCCTGGAAGACAGGAATGTCAGTGTTATGCCATGGCCAGCGAAGAGCCCGGATCTCAATCCCATTGAGCACATCTGCGACCTGTTGGATCGGAGGGTGAGTTCTAGGGCCATTCCTCCCAGAAATGTCTGGGAACTTGCAGGTGGCTTGGTGGAAGAGTGGGGTAACATCTCACAGCAAGAACTGGCCAATCTGGTGCAGTCCATGAGGAGGAGATGCACTGCAGTTCTTAATGCAGCTGGTGGCCACACCAGATACTGACTGTTATTTTTGATTTTGACGCCCATTTGTTCAGGGACACATTATTTAATTTCTGTTAGTCACATGTCTGTGGAACATGTTCAGTGTATGTCTTAGTTGTTGAATCTTGTTATGTTCATACTAATATTTACACATGTTAAGTTGAAAATAAACGCAGTTGACAGTGAGAGGACGTTTATTTTTTAGCTGAGTGTGCAAGGACCCAGCCAAATGACAACAATAACTAAATTGAATATGGAAGGGACAACTAATTATTAATTGATGCAGTGACTCCTGGATTAATCCACATGTGAAGTGAATGAAAGTCTCAATGAGGAAAATCATTGGTTTTGATTCAGCCGCCATCAATCATTAAGAATTTTACACGAGGTGTACTAGGGGGAGAAGCTCGGGGGGTGATTCAATGTAGATTAGGTACTGTATGATGTCCTCTTAAGGAGATAAGCTAGGATGATTTTTTATAAATGCAAATGAACATATCCACATTTCCAGAGGTTTTAGCACACCAGATTCCTCCTTAATCCAAAACACTGAACCATGTATATATGTTCACAAATGTTACATATAGCCTACTGTGTTTTCACAAATATATGTCTGAATCCAAGTATTTTATATCCAGGGACTCTGTCCAGATAACAGTGGGAGCATGTGTAGGCTCTATCACAGAGCTAGACTACTGCTGCTGGAGAGAATCAGCCAGTGACCCGTTGGTCTTTGCAGGTCACTGACATTTTCAACTAGCGACAACCTCTCACTCCTCAGAAATAGAAGGAGAGGAAAAGAAAGAGAGAGTGAGAGAGAGACAAGAGGGAGGAGATAAAGGAAAGTGGGGAGGCACGCAATTCCATCTGCAAAAACCAACTTCCCCCAAAATTACAGCTAAATGGAAAAATAATGGAAGCAGCATCAGCGAACTCCAGCCGCGTTGTTATTAGTATTCCACCGACACAGAGAGAGACCGACAGCAGTTATGTATTTTTGCAAGTATGCATATAATTTATTGTGGGGAACACAATTTACATGGGTAGTCAATGCCTGTTTTATAGGCTCACAAATAGATGTATGAACTGAAGCATATAATGGCTGAGAGCAGCAGGCGCAAATACCTTCTAAATCTTCCAAATGTGTTCCACAAAAAATTTAACCAAAGTATATAAAACAGATTAATTCATGCATGTTATATATTGGTTTTTGATTTACAAATCTAATCTGGGGAAATTTGCCAGGGGGACGTGGATGGAGTGTAAAACGAACAGCACCGACCGAGCCCAGGGGCTGATGGTCCACGCAGGGGCTCCGGCGGCTACAGCAACTATCACTGTCTCATCACGTGGAATCTGTGTGTGTGTGTGTGTGTGTGTGTGTGTGTGTGTGTGTGTGTGTGTGTGTGTGTGTGTGTGTGTGTGTGTGTGTGTGTGTGTGTGTGTGTGTATGATTGTAATTTACAGGCAGCATTAGAGAGTGAGGACTGGGGATAGTTAAACGGGCAATGAAAGCCTCTGAAATGCTGCTTTTAATCCTGCGGTGCCATTATGGCCACAGTTCTCCTCTGAGCGTTTCTCTGCAAACCACATTCCTGTATTGTGCACTTGAGAGAGCTGTGTGGTGTGAAGTTGGCCCGCCCCCTTCTCACACAGACACACACACACACACACACACACACACACACACACACACACACACACACACACACACACACAATGACCCTGGAGGACAGTCTCAGTGGATTGGGGACGTTTGCCTGCTTTTTGACATTTTATCTCCACGCCACAATAAGAGGTGCCTACAAAGGGTTATGGCTGTCTCACAATGACACAGGACCAATTCAACCCTGATGAATTTGAGATAAGGCAGGCAGCCTTAAAATGGCTGGCCTTAACTACCAGAGGGAGAGAGATGAGAGTAGGGGGAGGCATAGGTGGGGGTAGGGGGGTTAGTTTTCAAGTGCATGGAAATGCTGTAAGAGACGAAAGACGAAGGAGAGTGATAGAGTGAGGGTTGAAATTACTTTAGGAAATTATGTCGCGGGGAGGAAGAGGAAGCGGAAGGCCACTTAGGCTGTTTGTGAGGGGAATTTATAAAAGAGGATATTTTTGATGCATTAGCCTGTTAAAGGTTTACAACACGCACATAAAAACAGGTGAAAACGAGCACATGACATAAACCCCAGTTGGAGTTCTCCATTACAGGAATGGGGGACGGGAAAAGGAGAAGGAACGTGTTAATTGAGAGCTTATGGGTCAATAATTGGAGTTCTGGAGGGGTGGGGAGGTACGGGCTGGGGGGGCAACCTTCCGGGAGAGAGGGAAAGACAGACAGGGTATGCAAATAGCCCAACTGGGACTGGGCCTCTGAAATTAATCAGAATACAAATACTTTATTGGAGAGCTATGAGAACGAGTCAATGACGGGAAATAAAGTCCATGAGACAAAATCCAAACCCAGTAATACACATATCCAGCAGACTTGTAGAGGTACCAAGTATATAAAATGCATGAAATGTCCAGATCTCTGTCCAGATCTAGGACAGAGGTTTAGGTGTTTAATTTCCTGGGTATATAAAATACCTGACATGTCCAGGTCTCTGTACATATCTGGGACAGGGGTTTAGGTGTTTGTCCAGGTCTGGGACAGGGGTTTAGGTGTTTGTCCAGGTCTGGGACAGGGGTTTAGGTGTTTGTCCAGGTCTGGGACAGGGGTTTAGGTGTTTGTCCAGGTCTGGGACAGGGGTTTAGGTGTTTGTCCAGGTCTGGGACAGGGGTTTAGGTGTTTGTCCAGGTCTGGGACAGGGATTTAGGTGTTTGTCCAGATCTGGGACAGGGGTTTAGGTGTTTGTCCAGGTCTGGGACAGGGGTTTGGGTATTTGGTTTCCTGGGTATTTAAAATCCATTACATTTCCAGGTCTCTGTCCAGGTCTGGGACAGGGGTTTTGGTATTTGGTTTCCTGGGTATTTAAAATCCATTACATTTCCAGGTCTCTGTCCAGGTCTGGGACAGGGGTTTTGGTATTTGGTTTCCTGGGTATTTAAAATCCATTACATTTCCAGGTCTCTGTCCAGGTCTGGGACAGGGGTTTAGGTGTTTGTCCAGGTCTGGGACAGGGGTTTTGGTATTTGGTTTCCTGGGTATATAAAATCCATTACATTTCCAGGCCTCTGTCCAGGTCTGGGACAGGGGTTTAGGTGTTTGTCCAGGTCTGGGACAGGGGTTTAGGTGTTTGTCCAGGTCTGGGACAGGGGTTTGGGTGTTTGGTTTCCTGGGTATATAAAATCCATTACATTTCCAGGCCTCTGTCCAGGTCTGGGACAGGGGTTTAGGTGTTTGTCCAGGTCTGGGACAGGGGTTTATGTGTTTATCCAGGTCTGGGACAGGGGTTTGGGTGTTTGGTTTCCTGGGTATATAAAATCCATTACATTTCCAGGCCTCTGTCCAGGTCTGGGACAGGGGTTTAGGTGTTTGTCCAGGTCTGGGACAGGGGTTTAGGCGTTTGTCCAGGTCTGGGACAGGGGTTTGGGTGTTTGGTTTCCTGGGTATATAAAATCCATTACATTTCCAGGTCTCTGTCCAGGTCTGGGACAGGGGTTTTGGTATTTGGTTTCCTGGGTATTTAAAATCCATTACATTTCCAGGTCTCTGTCCAGGTCTGGGACAGGGGTTTTGGTATTTGGTTACCTGGGTATATAAAATACATGACATGTCTAGGTCTCTGTGCAGATCTGGGACAGAGGTTTTGGTGTTTGTCCAGGTCTGGGACAGGGGTATATGCACTGAGCAAAAGTATAAACACAACATCTATTGGTTCCATGTTTCATGAGCTGAAATAAAAGATCCCAGAAATGTTGCATTCGCAAAAAGAGCTTATTTCTATCAAATAATGTGAACAAATTTGCCAAAATGATCCATCCACCTGACAGGTGTGGCATGTCATGAAGCTGATACATTTAAACAGTATGATCATTACACAGGTGCATCTTGTGCTGGGGACAAAAAATGTGACATCAGGTGCTGTAGGTGTCCCGGAGGGCAGGAAGTGTGCCCTCTGTGATGCGTTGGGCAGACTGCACCACCCTCTGGAGAGCCCTGCGGTTGCGGGCGGTGCAGTTGCCATATCAGGTGGTGATACAGCCCGTCAGGATGCTCTCAATTGTGCATCTGTAAAAGTTTGTTAGGATCTTAGGGGCCAAGCCAAAAAAAAATCAGCCTCATGAAGTTGAAGAGGCGCTGTTGCGCCTTCTTAACCATACTGTCTGTGTGGGTGGACCATTTCAAATTGTCAGTGATGTGTACACGAGGAACTTGAAGCTTTTCACCTTCTCCACTGCGGCCCTGTCGATGTGGATAGGGGCGTGCTCCCTATGCTGTTTCCTGAAGTCCAAGCTCTTTCATTTTGTTGATGTTGAGGGAGAGGTTATCTTCCTGACACCACTCCACCAGGGCCCTCACCTCCTCCCTGTAGGTGATCAGGCCTACTACTGTTGTGTCATCTTCAAACTTGATGATTGAGTTGGAAGCGTGTGTTGCCACACAGTCATGGGTAAACAGGGAGTACAGGAGGAGGCTGAGCACACACCCTTGTGGGGCCCCAGTGTTGAGGATCAGCAAAGTGTAGGTGTTGTTTCCTATCTTCACCACCTGGGGGCAGCCCCTCAAGAAGTCCAGGACCAAGTTGCACAGGGCAGGGTTCAGACCCAGGGCCCCAAGCTTAATGATGAGCTTGGAGGGTACTAGGGTGTTGAAGGCTGAGCTATGCTCAATGAACAGTATTCTTACATAGGTATTCCTCTTGTCCAGATGGGATAGGGCAGTATGCAGTGTGATGGCGATTACATCGTCTGTGGATCTATTGGGGCGGTATGCAAATTGAAGTGGGTCTGGGGTGTCAGGTAAGGTAGAGGTGAAATTATCCTTAAATAGCCTCTTAAAGCATTTCATGATGACAGAGTGAGTGCTACGGGGCGATGCTCATTGAGTTCAGTTACATTTGCTTTCTTGGGTACAGGAACAATGGAGGCCATCTTGAAGCAGGTGGTGAAAACAGACTGGGATAGGGAGAGATTGAATTTGTCTGTAAACACTCCAGTCAGCTGGTCTGTGCATGCTCTGAGGATGCAGCTAGGGATGCAATCTGCGCCGGCAGCCTTGCGAGGGGTTAACACCCTTAAAAGTCTTACTCACGTAGGCCACAGAGAATCGGTAGCAAGACATCGGTAGCAAGACATCGGTTTCTGCGACGTGGCTGGTGTTCTCTTTGTAGTCCGTGATTGTCTGTAGACCCTGCCACATACGTCTCGTATCTGAGCCGTTGAATTGCGTCTCTGTACTGACGTTTTGCCTGTTTGATTGCCTTAAGGAGAGAATAACTAATAACCTTGCTATGGTTAAATGCGGTTGTTCAGGCTTTCAGTTTTGTGCGAATGCTGCCATCCATCCACGGTTTCTAGTTTGGGTAGGTTTTAATAGTCACAGTGGGAACAACATAGCCTATACACTTCCTGATGAACTCAGTCACCGTGTCCGAGTCTACATCAAAGTTATTCTCAGAGGCTACCCGGAACATATCCCAGTCCGCTTAATCAAAACTATCTTGAAACATGGATTCCGATTGGTCAAACCAGCATTGAATAGACCGTAGTACGGGTACTTCCTGTTTGAGTTTCTGCCTATAGGAAGGGAGGAGCTACCGTGACGAGATCCTGAGGCCCATTGTCTTGCCATTCATCCGCCACCATCACCTCATGTTTCAGCATGATAATACACAGCCCCATGGCACAAGGATCTGTGCACAATTTCTGGAAGCTGAAAATGTTCCAGTTCTTCCATGGCCTGCATACTCACCAGATATGTCAGCCATTGAGCATGTTTGGGATGCTCTGGATCGATGTGCAGGATAGCGTGTTCCAGTTCCCGCCAATATCCAGCAAATTCACATAGCTATTGAAGATGAATGGGGCAACATTCCACAGGTCACAATCAACAGCCTGATCAACTCTATGTGAAGGAGATGTTTCACGCTGCATGAGGCAAATAGTTGTGACACCGGATACTGACTGGTTTTCTGATCCACGCCACTACCTTTTTTTAAAGGTATCTGTGACCAAGAGATGCATATCTGTATTGCAAGTCATGTGAAATCAATAGATTAGGACCTAATTTATTTATTTAAATTGACTGATTTCAATTATTTTAACTTGCAACTCTGTAAAATCTTTTAAATTGCTGCATGTTGTGTTTATATTTTTGTTCAGAATAAAATACAGTGGGGAGAACAAGTATTTGATACACTGCCGATTTTGCAGGTTTTCCTACTTAAAAGCATGTAGAGGTCTGACATTTTTTATCATAGGTACACTTCAACTGTGAGAAATGGAATCTAAAACAAAAATCCAGAAAATCACATTGTATGATTTTTAAGTAATTCATTTGCATTTTATTATATACTTATGTCTTGCAATAAAATGCAAATGAATTACTTAAAAATCGTACAATGTGATTTTCTGGATTTTTGTTTTAGATTCCGTCTCTCACAGTTGAAGTGTACCTATGATAAAAATTACAGACCTCTACATGCTTTGTAAGTAGGAAAACCTGCAAAATCGACAGTGTATCAAATACTTGTTCTCCCCACTGTACATTAAATGTGCAGGTCTCTGTCCAAGTCTGGGACTGGGGTTTTGGTGTTTTTTTGGTGTAGGGATGACTGCTTCTTCTTCTTCCGGGTCATGGGATCTTGAGAATCATCTCATCTTTTTCCACCCCTCTTTCCATTGCTCTTTTTTACCTCCTCTCCTCTCCCCTCCCCCTGCCTCCCATTCTCTAGGGTCAGCCTAGCTGGCCATGTCCTCCCACCCCTATACCTTATCCCTTATCCCCTGAGCATAGTTGAGCCATTGTGGGTGAAAAAAATTATTTTTCCCCCACCCACTGTTTTGTTTAATCTCTCTCTCTCTCTCTCTCTCTCTCTCTCTCTCTCTCTCTCTCTCTCTCTCTCTCTCTCTCTCTCTCTCTCTCTCTCTCTCTCTCTCTCTCTCTCTCTCTCTCTCTCTCTCTCTCTCTCTCTCTCTCTCTCTCTCTCTCTCTCTCTCTCTCTCCCTCCCTCCCTCCCTCTCCCCTCCCTCCATGGCTGCACCCGTCCCCTCTCTCAGGGCAGACACCTGCACTGGCCAGACAATCGATACCAGGCCTGGGCCTCTAGGAGAGTCCTGTCATCAAACAGACTGGATCCACACCGCTCGCCACCGCCAGACAATCACTCAAACTCTTACAGACATACAAACACACACTCACAGAAATACTCAAACTCACCCACAAACACACACATACAGGCAAGCACACATGCACTCAAAGAACACTCACACTCAAACACACACACTCAGCCAGACACAAACACCAGAAGTATGCATGCACAGTTACCCGGGTCTTATCAATCTTTAAGCAGGCAATTTATCCAACAGATGTAGGATCTTAATTTAATCAGTATTTTGTTGCTGAGTATTCTTTTGTTTTTTGTAATTTCCACTGTGATTTCAGATTTGCTCTAACAAGAAATGTATCAACCCCTACAAAAATGTCCATGCATTTAATCCACATAATAATTCACATTTCCTGCGGCTTCAAGATTTTTTTCCTGCTGTAGCAAACTGGATCAAATTAAGATCCCACACTTGTAATGCCACGGTAGGTGGAACAAAACAAGCAAGAGAAAATCATTAATAAAAGGCCCAGGGATAAATAATACATTGGAGCAGGATGTTGGGGCCAGAACTGTTTTAGCTTTAGTTACTGGTTTGCTGAGTGACCGCTGGGCTTTCCCTGGAGTGAGTTTTGAGGAATCCATTTGCTAGCACTTTCATATCACAACCCGTTCCCCCCTCTTCCACTTTCTAGCCTTTTTAATTAAATTGCCTCCAATTTTGAGTCTTCAAATCTTATCCCTAATAGACATGAAAACATTATTTAAAGGATGGTTAGGGGGACTATTCCTGCTCTGTCATTGTTATTCAGTCTAAATGGCTTTTTCTGTGATTTCCAGCTATTTAGATTTTTTTCCTGTGAAAGTGAATGCAGGGCACTTGACATTGCTTCAGTCCATTCTCAAATGCGTCACAAAGGACTGACCGTAAAGTTGTCACTACGGTGTTGACCTGCCCTAATCATAACATACTCCCTTTCCTAGAGGACATAGGAAACAGCCAGGAATCAGCAGCATGCTGTAGGTTAGACAGGGAATTGATTTGACAAATCTCTATTGAGGTGAGCTTTGAGGGGCATGCAAAAAGACAAACAGTTAACCCCCTGCTATTAAAGTAAGACCCATACATCAACGTCTTTAAAAACCAAAACCCGAATCTTTGACTGAACTTTGACTCTGCAAAGTTCCCTGAATTGTGCAATCCTACTCTGAAACCTACAATATTCAAACACCATCTAACATATGAGTTCCACGTTTCCTGATATGTATTTCAAAGAATACATGACGTGTATAAATATTTGACCAAGATCTGTCCTGCAGTGGAACTCAGAAATAACAGAGAAAACGGTGGCTTTGTCTGGCTGCCTGTACGATGGGAGAGGGTATGAGAGAAAGCAGGGGATTTGTCTGGCTGCCTGTACGATGGGAGAGGGTATGAGAGAAAGCAGGGGATTTGTCTGGCTGCCTGTACAATGGGAGAGGGTATGAGAGAAAGCAGGGGATTTGTCTGGCTGCCTGTACGATGGGAGAGGGTATGAGAGAAAGCAGGGGATTTGTCTGGCTGCCTGTACGATGGGAGAGGGTATTAGAGAAAGCAGGGGATTTGTCTGGCTGTGTACGATGGGAGAGGGTATGAGAGAAAGCAGGGGATTTGTCTGGCTGCCTGTATGATGGGAGAGGGTATGAGAGAAAGTGGTGGATTTGTCTGGCTGCCTGTACAATGGGAGAGGGTATGAGAGAAAGTGGTGGATTTGACTGGCTGCCAGTACGATGGGAGAGGGTATTAGAGAAAGTGGTGGATTTGTCTGGCTGCCTGTACAATGGGAGAGGGTATGAGAGAAAGCAGGGGATTTGTCTGGCTGCCTGTACGATGGGAGAGGGTATGAGAGAAAGCAGGGGATTTGTCTGGCTGCCTGTATGATGGGAGAGGGTATGAGAGAAAGCAGGGGATTTGTCTGGCTGCCTGTACGATGGGAGAGGGTATGAGAGAAAGCAGGGGATTTGTCTGGCTGCTTGTACAATGGGAGAGGGTATGAGAGAAAGTGGTGGACTTGACTGGCTGCCTGTACGATGGGAGAGGGTATTAGAGCAAGTGGTGGATTTGTCTGGCTGCCTGTACAATGGGAGAGGGTATGAGAGAAAGCAGGGGATTTGTCTGGCTGTCTGTACGATGGGAGAGGGTATGAGAGAAAGCAGGGGATTTGTCTGGCTGCCTGTATGATGGGAGAGGGTATGAGAGAAAGTGGTGGATTTGTCTGGCTGCCTGTACAATGGGAGAGGGTATGAGAGAAAGTGGTGGATTTGACTGGCTGCCAGTACGATGGGAGAGGGTATTAGAGAAAGTGGTGGATTTGTCTGGCTGCCTGTACAATGGGAGAGGGTATGAGAGAAAGTGGTGGATTTGTCTGGCTACCTGAATGATGGGAGAGGGTATGAGAGAAAGCAGGGGATTTGTCTGGCTGCCTGTACAATGGGAGAGGGTATGAGAGAAAGTGGTGGATTTGTCTGGCTGCCTGTACGATGGGAGAGGGTATTAGAGAAAGTGGTGGATTTGTCTGGCTGCCTGTACAATGGGAGAGGGTATGAGAGAAAGCAGGGGATTTGTCTGGCTGCCTGTATGATGGGAGAGGGTATGAGAGAAAGTGGTGGATTTGTCTGGCTGCCTGTACAATGGGAGAGGGAATGAGAGAAAGTGGTGGATTTGTCTAGCTGCCTGTATGATGGGAGAGGGTATGAGAGAAAGCAGGGGATTTGTCTGGCTGCCTGTACGATGGGAGAGGGTATGAGAGAAAGCAAGGGATTTGTCTGGCTGCCTGTATGATGGGAGAGGGTATGAGAGAAAGCAGTGGATTTGTTTGGATGCCTGTACGATGGGAGAGGGTATGAGAGAAAGCAGGGGATTTGTCTGGCTGTCTGTTCGATAGGAGAGGGTATGAGAGAAAGCAGGGGATTTGTCTGGCTGTCTGTTCGATAGGAGAGGGTATGAGAGAAAGCAGTGGATTTGTCTGGCTGCCTGTTCGATGGGAGAGGGTATGACAGAAAGCAGTGGATTTGTTTGGCTGCCTGTACAATGGGAGAGGGTATGAGGGAAAGCAGGGGATTTGTCTGGCTGCCTGTACAATGGGACAGGGTATGAGAGAAAGCATAGGTTTTGTCTGGCTGCCTGTTCGATGGGAGAGGGTATGAGAGAAAGCAGTGGATTTGTCTGGCTGAATGTTCGATGGGAGAGGGTATGAGTGAAAGCAGTGGATTTGTTTGGCTGCCTGTACAATGGGAGAGGGTATGAGAGAAAGCAGTGGATTTGTTTGGCTGCCTGTACGATGGGAGAGGGTATGAGAGAAAGCGGGGGATTTGTCTGGCTGTGTGTTCGATGGGAGAGGGTATGAGAGAAAGCAGTGGATTTGTCTGGCTGCTTGTTCGATGGGAGAGGGTATGAGAGAAAGCAGGGGATTTGTCTGGCTGCCTGTACAATGGGAGAGAGTATGAGAGAAAGCAGGGGATTTGTCTGGCTGCCTGTACAATGGGAGAGGGTATGAGAGAAAGCAGGGGATTTGTCTGGCTGCTTGTATGATGGGAGAGGGTATGAGAGAAAGTGGTGGATTTGTCTGGCTGCCTGTACAATGGGAGAGGGAATGAGAGAAAGTGGTGGATTTGTCTGGCTGCCTGTATGATGGGAGAGGGTATGAGAGAAAGCAGGGGATTTGTCTGGCTGCCTGTACGATGGGAGAGGGTATGAGAGAAAGCAAGGGATTTGTCTGGCTGCCTGTACAATGGGAGAGGGTATGAGAGAAAGTAGTGGATTTGTCTGGTTGCCTGTACAATGGGAGAGAGTATGACAGAAAGCAGGGGATTTGTCTGGCTGCCTGTATAATGGAAGAGGGTATGACAGAAAGCAGTGGATTTGTTTGGCTGCCTGTACAATGGGAGAGGGTATGAGAGAAAGTGGTAGATTTGTCTGGCTGCCTGTACAATGGGAGAGGGTATGAGAGAAAGTGTTGGATTTGTCTGGCTGCCTGTACAATGGGAGAGTGTTTGAGAGAAAGCAGTGGATTTGTTTGGCTGCCTGTACAATGGGAGAGTATTTGAGAGAAAGTGGTGGATTTGTCTGGCTGCCTGTACAATGGGAGAGGGTATGAGAGAAAGTGGTGGATTTGTCTGGCTGCCTGTACAATGGGAGAGGGTATGAGAGAAAGCAGGGGATTTGTCTGGCTGCCTGTATGATGGGAGAGTGTATGAGAGAAAGCAGGGGATTTGTCTGGCTGCCTGTACAATGGGAGAGGGTATGAGAGAAAGCAGGGGATTTGTCTGGCTGCCTGTATGATGGGAGAGTGTATGAGAGGGGGTAAATAGATAAATCACAGGTGAATTCTCTGTCTGCTCTTTAGTAGGTCATTGTTTTTGTCCCCGATCCATTAAGGAATAATAGGAGGAGCATTAGGGTGGGGGGAGAGGGGGGTGGGACGTCTGCCCCGAGGGGGGAGAGGGGGGAGAGAGAGCGTGTAATCTGGGGGATGACGACCATCTGCAAAATGAAAACAAATGGGGTGTCATCCCTGGGAGGAAATCTATCGCCTTCTATTTTTTTATCATCAATTCCTTGAGCTGTGTGTATCTGTGCGCGTATGAGCACACACACACAAAGCAATGACCTCCAACTCTCTGCGAGACACAGACACGCAGGTAAATTGGAAAAAAAAACACATACACACAGCAAATACAGATTGCTAGACACAACATGACAACAGTGACACAAATGAATCATATTAAACTATGAAACCAAACTGAAATATTGTGGAACTGTTGACAGAAAGAAAAAGTAGAGAGTGTAAAGAGACCGTATCAACAGTTCAACTACACCTAACTGGAGCTGGTCAGAGAGGGAAATACAACTTCCTACACCTAATGAGCTGCTCAGAGAGGGAAATACAACTTCCTACACCTAACTGCAGCTGGTCAGAGAGGGAAATACAACTTCCTACACCTCACTGGAGCTGGTCAGAGAGGGAAATACAACTTCCTACACCTCACTGGAGCTGCTCAGAGAGGGAAATACAACTTCCTACACCTAACTGGAGCAGCTCAGAGAGAGAAATACAACCTCCTACACCTAACTGTAGCAGCTCAGAGAGGGAAATACAACTTCCTATACCTAACTGGAGCAGCTCAGAGAGGGAAATACAACTTCCTATTCCTAACTGGAGATGCTCAGAGAGGGAAATACAACTTCCTACACCTAACTGGAGCTGCTCAGAGAGTGAAATACAACTTCCTACACCTAACGAGCTGCTCAGAGAGGGAAATACAACTTCCTACACCTAACGAGCTGCTCAGAGAGGGAAACACAACTTCCTACACCTAACTGGAGCTGCTCAGAGAGGGAAATACAACTTCCTACAACAAACTGGAGCTGCTCAGAGAGGCAAATACAACTTCCTACACCTAACGAGCTGCTCAGAGTGGGAAATACAACTTCCTACAACTAACTGGAGCTGCTCATAGTGGGAAATACAACTTCCTACACCTAACGAGCTGCTCAGAGAGGGAAATACAACTTCCTACACCTAACTGGAGCTGCTCAGAGAGGGAAATACAACTTCCTACAACTAACGAGATGCTCAGAGAGGGAAATACAACTTCCTGCACC
>NC_092170.1:25385932-25390932 GCF_045791955.1 Oncorhynchus clarkii lewisi
ACCTAACGAGCTGCTCAGAGAGGGAAATACAGCTTCCCACACCTAACGAGCTGCTCAGAGTGGGAAATACAACTTCCTACACCTAACAAGCTGCTCAGAGAGGGAAATACAACTTCCTACACCTAACGAGCTGCTCAGAGAGGGAAATACAACTTCCTACACCTAACGAGCTGCTCAGAGAGAGAAATACAGCTTCCTACACCTAACGAGCTGCTCAGAGTGGGAAATACAACTTCCTACACCTAACAAGCTGCTCAGGGAGGGAAATACAACTTCCTAAAACTAACAAGCTGCTCAGAGAGGGACATACAACTTCCTACAACTAACTGGAGCTGCTCAAAGTGGAAATACAACTTCCTACACCTAACGAGCTGCTCAGAGAGGGAAAAACAACTTCCTACAACTAACTGGAGCTGCTCAGAGAGGGAAATACAACTTCCTACACCTAACGAGCTGCTCAGGGAGGGAAATACAACTTCCTACAACTAACAAGCTGCTCAGAGAGGGAAATACAACTTCCTACTACTAACTGGAGCTGCTCAAAGTGGGAAATACAACTTCCTACACCTATCGAGCTGCTCAGAGAGGCAAATACAACTTCCTACAACTAACGAGCTGCTCAGGGAGGGAAATACAACTACCTACACCTAACTGGAGCTGGTCATAGAGGGAAATACAACTTCCTACACCTAACTGGAGCAGCTGGAAATACAACTTCCTACACCTAACTGGAGCTGGTCATAGAGGGAAATACAACCTCCTACACCTAACTGGAGCAGCTCAGAGAGGGAAATACAACTTCCTACACTTACGAGCTGCTCAGTGAGGGAAATACAACTTCCTACAATGAACAAGCTGCTCAGAGAGGGAAATACAACTTCCTACAACTAACGAGCTGCTTAGAGAGGGAAATACAACTTCCTACAACTAACGAGCTGCTCAGAGAGGGAAATACAACTTCCTACACCTAACGAGCTGCTCAGAGAGGGAAATACAACTTCCTACACCTAACGAGCTGCTCAGAGAGGAAAAACAACTTCCTACACCTAACGAGCTGCTCAGAGAGAGAAATACAGCTTCCTACACCTAACGAGCTGCTCAGAGTGGGAAATACAACTTCCTACACCTAACAAGCTGCTCAGAGAGGGAAATACAACTTCCTACACCTAACGAGCTGCTCAGAGAGGGAAATACAACTTCCTACACCTAACGAGCTGCTCGGAGAGGGAAATACAACTTCCTACAACTAACTGGAGCTGCTCAGAGAGGGAAATACAACTTCCTACACCTAACGAGCTGCTCAGAGAGGGAAATACAACTTCCTACACCTAACTGGAGCTGCTCAGAGAGGGAAATACAACTTCCTACACCTAACGAGCTGCTCAGAGTGGGAAATACAACTTCCTACACCTAACTGGAGCTGCTCAGAGAGGGAAATACAACTTCCTACAACTAACTGGAGCTGCTCAGAGAGGGAAATACAACTTCCTACACCTAACGAGCTGCTCAGGGAGGAAAATACAACTTCCTACAACTAACAAGCTGCTCAGAGAGGGAAATACAACTTCCTACAACTAACTGGAGCTGCTCAAAGTGGGAAATACAACTTCCTACACCTAACGAGCTGCTCAGAGAGGGACATACAACTTCCTACAACTAACTGGAGCTGCTCAGAGATGGAAATACAACTTCCTACACCTAACGAGCTGCTCAGGGAGGGAAATACAACTTCCTACAACTAACAAGCTGCTCAGAGAGGGAAATACAACTTCCTACACCTAACTGGAGCTGGTCAGAGAGGGAAATACAACTTCCTACACCTAACATGAGCTGCTCAGAGAGGGAAATACAACTTCCTACACCTAACGAGCTACTCAGAGAGGGAAATACAACTTCCTACACCTAACTGGAGCAGCTCAGAGAGGGAAACACAACTTCCTACACCTAACGAGCTGCTCAGAGAGGGAAATACAACTTCCTACACCTAACTGGAGCTGCTTAGAGAGGGAAATACAACTTCCTACACCTAACGAGCTGCTCAGAGTGGGTAATACAACTTCCTACACCTAACAAGCTGCTCATGGAGGGAAATACAACTTCCTACACCTAACGAGCTGCTCAGAGTGGAAATACAACTTCCTACACCTAACGAGCTGCTCAGAGAGGGAAATACAACTTCCTACACCTAACTGGAGCAGCTCGAGGTGGGAAATTAAACTTCCTCTAAAAAGTACTTTGGCTTCGGAGCAGAACTCCCGTCCAAAAGATAGTCAGACCCCTGTGGCGAGGATTCTCACATCGAAATCTGACAAAATGATGAGATCCACAACTGAGAGACAAGTAGGAGACTGTGGTGGGGGGCGTGTTAAATGCAGGAGGGGGGTTGTTAAAAGGGGGGGTATGGAGAGGGGGAGACACAAGGACTCAATTTACATTTATGATAGCCCTGTAATTCCAGGAAAATACCAGCATAATGCCACAATTCTCTAACATGCCATAAAGGATGTAATGACGCTCAGTCAAATTATCAGAGATGGAGGGATGAGAGAAGATGACATGTCCCAGTCTATTATTTATTTATTTCCCAGGGAGGGAGGGAGGGAGGGAGGGAGGGAGGGAGGGAAGGAGGGAGGGAGGGAGGGGGCAGAGAAAACTCATCACATAGTTGGATAATTAATGAATGGTTTAAATGTCATGATGATGGGAGGCACTTGACAGGGGACCAAAGCCCAGCACAGTGATTTAGAGCTCTCTCTTTCTTTCTCTCTCCCTCTTTCTCTCCCTCTCTCTCTCTCTCAAACCCCTCACTCCCTCTCCACAAAGCCTAGACACCCCAGGGTTCAAACTTAATTCAGAACGTAAGGCACTCAATCGTCCCCTCATAACAACCTTTCTGCCAGCTAGTCCCATCTGGAGCCACTGTGGGAGGCTCTTCCAGGACCGTGGAGCCCCCCTCCACCCTCTCCAAACCCACCATCACCACACTCCAAACCCCAGTCTCGGCAGCCACCCCCAAATATTAAATGAAAAATGACTTGCCTATTGTGGTCTGGTTAGGGCCTGTGTGAGGGATGGTAATTGGGCCTTTTACATGCTGGGCGGCTCAGAGAGGGAGCTGAATGGAGGGGGTGAGGTGAGGGGGAGGGCACCCTGGCCCTACGAGGCATGCGTTAAGTATGAGCACTGCCTCAGACTATGGAGACTACAGAGGCTACGGAGCAGGCACTCTGCTATTCATAGAGAGAGAGTGGGCTCAACTCACACTAGGCAGTACTCAGTACTCACACAGAGGCAGTACTCAGTACTCACACTAAGCAGTACTCAGTACTCACACTAGGTAGTACTTAGTACTCACAAGGAGGCAATACTCAAAGGCTACAGAGTGGAACTGCCTCATATGGAGGGTAGTGTGTGGGCACCATCATAGAGGCCACTGAATCTGGGTGGGCTCTACTCCAAAAACATATACACAGGGCACTACATATTTAGATTGAGTTGGCACTATTTATAGTGGTTATTGAGTGGCACTATTTACAGTGGTTATTGAGTGGCAGTATCTACAGTGGTTATTGAGTGACACTATTTACAGTGGTTATTGAGTGGCAGTATTTATAGTGGTTATTGAGTGGCACTATCTACAGTGGTTATTGAGTGGCACTATCTACAGTGGTTATTGAGTGGCACTATTTATAGTGGTTATTGAGTGGCACTATTTACAGTGGTTATTGAGTGGCACTATTTACAGTGGTTATTGAGTGGCACTATCTACAGTGGTTATTGAGTGGCACTATCTACAGTGGTTATTGAGTGGCACTATTTACAGTGGTTATTGAGTGGCACTATCTACAGTGGTTATTGAGTGGCACTATCTACAGTGGTTATTGAGTGGCACTATCTACAGTGGTTATTGAGTGGCAGTATTTATAGTGGTTATTGAGTAGGCACTCCTCATTTAGAGGGTATACAGTGGGCACTAATGAGTATGCAGTATGCAGTTTCTCCTTGGTGCTGGTATAATAAATAATAAAAAAAAAAACTAATCCTGTCCACATTGCTTCTGCTCCTATCAGTGGTTTGATTGCCTATGCTGTGACAAACATTGTTGCAACTGCATCAAATCGATTAAAGAAATTAACTAATTCTAATCTCTAGAAGACAGCCCATTTGATGTAGTGGGGGGTCGGTTTGATACACACAGTACTCAAATCCTATGCAATAGTTGGGTCGTTCCACCAATTAGGTGCCTTTTGAGTAGTGAAACTTGGTGAAAAATGTTTAATGTTTTACAGCATTTTTTATGTTTTATTTAACCTAATTGTAACATTCTGTCATAAAGAGCACATTTTCAAATGAATAAAAAACATATTTTCCCAACTCAAGAGATTAAATAAAAAAAATACTATAGTAAGTGCCTATTAAGTGCCAAATAAAATAACAGTGTTGACGACTTCATCTTAAATCAGCCATAAATCCCCTTGTGACAGGGGAATGGAAGCTTGTGTGCAACAGGGAAGGGCAACTGAATGCAGGCTTCACAAAAAAAATGGAATTGTTAATGAAAGTCTGGCTTGTTTATCTATAGGTTAAAAGAGAGTAGAACCACTCACCTGCTTTTACACTATGATTAGACTATTCATTTTTTATATTTTTTATTTCCTTTACGGGATCGGTGTGTGTGTGTGTCACTCCCGCGAGACAGTTGAGCTAACGTAGGCTAATGTGATTAGCATGAGGTTGTAAGTGTAACAGTACTCGTCTTGTGTTGTGTACAATCAGTCATCGACACGGAACTCCAACATGTCCAGTCATGTAGCTTTATTCTGATAGGAACGACACAAAATTGCACGTCATGCAATGCTCGTCTCACCATCCAACTCTGCACTCACGCACTGTACAAAATATATGAACCCCCCCACCAGACACAGTAAGTTGCTAGCTACTACTGGCGGGAAATCTTTACAACAAAATGCACAACAAATATTATCCAAAAACCGCTGCAT